>NW_009712239.1:40401-40659 GCF_000703405.1 Apaloderma vittatum
GCCTGCTGCAAGGATTCCCTAGATTGCCAGGCAGTCAGAATAAATCTGCTCTCTGCATTTCAGCCGTGCCCTGTGGCTGTGCCTGTGTCTTGCCTGTTTCAGCCGTGAAACAGTGTGTGACCTGTAGTTTTTCTTCAATGTTTCTTGAAGCCACCAAAACAGCAGTGAGCGTTTGTATCAGGATTGTCACATAGTTCTTAAACATCTTAAAGGCCCTTCAACTTGATAAACTCTTCTCTGCTCTGGAACTACAGGGCT
>NW_009712240.1:0-20601 GCF_000703405.1 Apaloderma vittatum
GACGAGATTCCTCGTTCCGCGCCCGCATTTAGGTGCTGAGCGAACACAGCGCGGACAAAGGCCGATTGCTTTACATTTTAAGCTTCCTAGAAAATAAGTTCCGTCGGTCTCACGAGGGAAGCGTGCCCCGCTCAGAGCTTCCCCCAGGCAGCGGCACCCGGTGAGCCCCGCAGGCCGGGGAGCAGCTCCCGTGGGCCGTACAGCGTCAGGGAAGGCCCTGTTTGTAGGTGGAAAGAATATTCGGAGATTGCAATATCCCGGTAACACCCCACACCGAGTATAGTACTGGGAACGTTCCTCCGGTCTGCTGCAGCTCACTTGGAAGTTTCAAGGGGCAGAAGTCAAAAATCAAAGTACAAACACCAACGCATTTTTAAATGGCCAAAGTTCAGGTTTACATCAATCTCTCCACTCTGACAACTTTGCAAGCAAAACAAATGAACTCTGAAAATGTATTACCTACCACCTTTACGTAGCAGCCTCCAAAAGTCTGCAAGCTCTCTTTGAGTGAGCTTGGACTTTGTTTTGCTTTTCACAGCAACTTCAAAATGACCCAAGTATATTTCAGTCAACCTCTGCACTTAATTCTTCATTCATTTTTAAAAAAAAAAATCGTTTCAGGTTGAATCTGGTTAATGACGACGGGCTGCTGGGGTGCAGGTGGGACCGTGCTCGCCTGGCAGAGCAGCCCGGCTGCGGGGCTCACACCTCTTCCAGAAGCTGTAGCTCTACCTGCTCTTAGACACGAAATTTTCAGAACTTGGCCAAAACAAATGCCCCAACATTTAGCACTCTCAAGCTAGTTTAGATTCACAGCTAGGACAATCAAGTTATTAGGTATTTGTGCCATGGTACACTGTATGCAGACTTACCCAAAATGTGACTCACTTTTTCCTTTTTTTTTTTTTGGCAAGTGATTTGCTATTTTCATTTGTTGAACTATTTTCAGCATCTGAGTTAGCAATTTTCTATAATACTACATTTTCTTATGCAGTACAACTTTGGGTTACAAAAACAATCTAAAAAGGATTTATGCATAGTTTTTCTTAATAAAATAGGGTTGCTTCTTTTAGTCAAGGTTTTAGTGGTTGTGGAATACTACCATTGCTATATCGAAACGTAACAAGTCACTCCCCAGTAAACACAGACTTTGGGCTAAAAGCAGAGATCAAACAGATCCCACGTGTCTGAATTGCTATTCTGGAATGTGATTTCTGTACCAAGACTGACTTCAGAGGAGAGAATCCTAAAAAAAGAATAGGTCACGGGAATAAATTACTATATAGGTTTGCCAAACTTAAGTCAAACATCTCAATTCTTGGCCATCAAAACTAGGAACAAAATTGAAAGTTAGGATCATAGTATAATAACTAAGAACATTCTCTAGAAAAAGCTGGATTTTTTTTTTTTTCTGCTTTTAAATATCAGTTTAGTGAAACTTTCAGGACATAAGCGTTAATATATGTGACTGTGAACCAGGAATTTTCCATATTGTTGAGAAACCAGGACAACATTGCTGCCTCAGTTTCTCGTTTTGTAGGAGTAGTCTACCACTACTCTCTAAAAACTACTTCTGGAACCTTATTTTTTTCTGAGATGTTTTGGCAGAGTATGCTGAATTTACAGTGGATTTATATATAAAACAATGATATGTTATCTAACAGAAAGAGATGAAATAGAGTTTTCTACCTTAAGCAAATTAAGCTGTTACAAGTTGAAAACCACGTTAAAAAAATTACACCTGGCTGCAGTAGTAATTACAAATAGTACCTAAGTGGCAATAAAATTCAGTTTGTGACATGTCTTTTAAAATGCTGTATTTAGAAAAACCACAAACACCAGGATACCAAAAGGTCTTTCTGGGTCCACAAGGTAATATAATTTTTCCTACTGTCATCAATTGTTTGATCTCACTATCTGGATTTCAAGCTCTTTTCCCCACTGAGCTTTGGACTGGTTTTATTATGAAATTAAGTATCCTCCATCTTAGAGGAAAAAAAAAAGTAGTCTTTCCTTTAATATTTGAGATACTGTTAAGCCACTTAATTCTTTGGATTACTTGAAGATTCCATTTCAAACTGATAATAAAATATCTCCTTTAGATAAAGATCTTGCACGTTCTTGTCTATGACTTAACTCAGAGTTGCTTCTCAGAGCATAAGGATGGAATCTATTATCTTTTAATTTGTGTATCTGAGTCACCTGTAGTGTTTTCCACACTGCATACCCGCAACTGACAAAAATAAAAATTTTAACTGGATATGCCTTCCACTTTTTTAAGCTTAGATTTTACACTCGTGGGTTTTGGAGAATATTAGAAGCTAAAGGCTACTTTCTGGCATTTTTAGTCATGGTGATTAGTACTGCCTTGGCACTAATGCTTTTTAGCAAACGCAATGGTTTATGACAAATACAGTATAACATCATTAGAACTGGCGTAGAGGCATGTCAAAGTTTAAGGCTGGGCCAGCCCCCAAAGTCTGACAGATGCTCTGTGATCCCCCCCAAGACCCTCCCAGGGGAGGATAGCAGGGAGCCAGGGAGAGAGATTGGGAGGTTGGGAAAACAAACTTGAACTGGTTTAACAAAATAGAAAATAATACCAGCAATAACAATTAAGAGGTTATATACAAATACACACAAGCATGTAAATATATTCAAAGATACAAATGAATATGCTAACACAGAACCTGCACCTTCTGGGTGGCAACTCTGCACCGAACAGAAAAGTCCCAGACTGGACCCAGCAACAGGCAGGAGCATGTTGGAATAGTCAAAAAAATGAAGAAAAGGAAACCTCGGAGCAGACACACCGCTCCCACCTGAGGAGGCAGGGGAAGGGGACCTGTCCTGATGAACAGTGCTCCTCTGCAGCAAAAACAGGAGCTGGGAACACCGGCAGCACAGGAGAGATGACAAGGGGCCAGCAGCGACCCCCAGCACAGCAGCACCGAACCCCGCTTAGGGGCCCTTTTATACCGAGCACCATGGGAAGGAACACTGTGATTGGTCCATTTGGGTCACCTGACCCATCCTCGCCTCCCCATAGGCCCAGCTGCCCCCCTGCCCCACTGTGGCATAATGACACGGATAATGACATACTAAAGGATTTTACCCATAGAATGCAAGACAGAATTCTGCAGACTGGAGAGCGTGCTGCTTCAAATACGGTTAAATAACAGAGAGCAGAGTATGCATTATGTTATATTTATAACAAGTCCGTACAAAGTCTGCAATTTTTTTACTCCAATGTTATAATTGTAATTCAATAGAAACAAGATCATAGTTATCAGTGACTGAAACAATTGTAAGAACATATTTAATTAAAGGCTTAACTGCTTACTGAGTTCTATTTTTTGAGGTCAAGAACCTGGCAGGTAATGTGCATTTCAAAAGCCAGCTTATGGCATTGGTGGTAGAACAATCCTCGTGTGAAGAGTGCTAAACACCATTCAGCGGAGCTGTAAATTGGGTGAAATCGTGTAAAAAGACTTAAAAGACTGTGGCTTACTGCAGCCACTGGAATGTGTACTTGCATGACTCTGGCTTCAGACAACCCTTAGAAGGCAAACATAAATTCAATATTAAGCGACAAGTGTCAGAAAGCATTTTGTATTTTTCTTTAATAGTTTAGTTAAAAATATGTCAGTCTTTTACGCTCAGGACACCTGGAAGGCAGAGGAATCTGAGGTCAGCCACTTGCCAGTAGCAGTATGCATTGAACCTGAGAACAATGATCTACAAGGAACATCTTCGCAAAGGTATTGCTTGCCGTTGGAAGGCCTTTTTAAGGCACTCTGAAGAAAGAATTCTGCAGAGAGACAGATTATATGGGGCCCCATCTGAAGGAACTCTTGTTCTATTGAATGCCAAACAGTCCAGAAACAAACTCATTCCCCAGTAATAAAGGAATGCAAAACTTCCCATGTTGGTCATCATCCATGTAAATCACCTCAAAATAAAAAACAAAAATGACACCACAAAGAGCTGGGCCAAACACTTCAAGATTTATTTATTTGACCACCCTTCAAACAAAGGTGAAGTTATTCTCCACTATGAACCCCCAGAGGAGTGACCTTAAGTTGTTAATTTTCAGCATCCTAGCATAATGTATTCAGATTTGCTCTGCATTGATCTGACTTAAATCTGTAGACAGATATGAATGAAAACTGTCAAAGGTGAGCTCTGAAATGAGGCTTTATAGGACAACGGTATGCAGGGGGAAGATGCTCCTAGGAAAATTTATGTCTTTTTTTTCCCTAGCTTTTGTTATTCAAAGGGGAGCTAAAGTGTCCTGTGTTCTGTCCTCATCTCTCTTTTTCAGAGGAAATTCTGTTTTCTCCAATTGAAAGATTGTGCCCATCACTGTTCTTAGTGATGTGCACAAAAAAATCCTGGGTTTCTGATTTTTTACTGCATAGCTAAGACAAAATATTGAAGTAAAATAGATACTTGCTCCAGAAATAATCATTCTTTAATTGAAAGATTTTATTATCTTTGTTTCTGGTGGAAAATTTGATCTTCAGCTGGCTTGCTAAAATATTTACTATGACCCAACCTATGTTATTGTTCACAAAGAATAGTTGAAAAAAGACACTACAACAAACTAGTTTTAGTATCTGGAACGTTCAGTTCTTTAAAGAATATGGTTTATCTGTAAAAATAATGTTTTGTGAACACTGTAATGAGGTTCACATTCTGACCTGGCACAGTTTATGAAAACTGATTGAGGAGCTGTGTGCCAAACAAGGCTAGCGAGTAATTTCACGTGGGTGAAGTACTGAAGCAAACACGGGAAGGATAACACCTTCTTTTCTTACAGATGAAACAGTCTCTTATGTCCAGAATCTATAGTCCATATTTACATTGTAATGAAGGGGCGACTATTGACTTAGGGCTCCAGAAAAACCTAAATGGGAACTGTTTCAGTACAGCCGTCTCTATTTTTAAAGATCTATCAAACGTCTTATTCAGCAGTCCCTAGTCGCCTCGGGGCAGCGTGGCATGCCTACCTCTTACTCTGGGCCTCCAAATAACGAGGGCTGTACTGACCTCTGTTCCGCACAGCACACAGAAATTCCTTAGGAATCTTTCTCGGGAGGAAGCAGGTTTTCCTCCGCTGTGAAAAGCTGCAGGTATTAACCAGCCACAAAAACCCCATAGGATAAATGGATATATTATTTTCCACATACCAAGTACACAGTTACTACACTGGAAAACAAAGTCTGAATAAATCAAAGACTGAGTTCCAGTGAGACCAGAACTCAGCCAGGATGAACGACTCACTGCTCTGAATTCAGCAGATGACACCAACCAGAGAGGTGACCTGCCTAACATAGTCATCCTGCTTCAACCTTAGGGCTCTGACAGATCTCTACAGGAGGCCAGAGGAGAACATACTGTACTCAAGAGAAAAGGAGGTGGCTCTCATATCCACATTAAGCTTGAGTCTCTCTCTTTCTGGGTGCTTTTTTCAGCTTTTTGACCTCTAGCTCATATAGAGAATGCTGAAAGGTTTTTCTTCTCCATTTCACAGATCTAGATGTTCAGCATACATATGAAACATTTTTGTCCTCGCTTTGTATGTTTTTCTGTAATTTGGTCTTTCATGAACTGGTTTGCAGACAGCCAGTACTTTGTGTGAATGCAGGCACATGAACGAGCAGGAACGAGCCTGATGTGACAGCAGCTCATATCATGATTCTGCAGGCTTGAGACATTCAGCATTTGTAGAAATAGTATTAGCAACTTGGTATCCTGAGAGAAGAAAGGAAAAGTCAAGGACATTCTACAAAGAGTGAAAAGAAAATAGGAAAGCATCAATTTAGCTCCTTGTAGGCAGCAAAGCTTGCTGTTGCGCCAGCTGGAGAGCTGACATACCCATTAACCACTAGGAATCACACTGCCCACAGAGGATAAAACAGGAACTATTCGCTAGGTCCGTGTGGCTGAGGAACAAATCCTGACAAAGTTCATGCTGAAGATCCTCCCATGTTCTCTCTTGCTTCTGGTGGTACATGTTTTGAAGAGGGGGACAATGGAATTCCTGTATGCCACTGCCTTAGGACCATCACAACTTTTGCACCTAAAGCAAAAGCACCTGAATAAGAACCCAAATAAATGTCACACAAGGTGAGTATCTAGCAAGATACTTATCCTGCCATGCTGGAAGTGGATGTAACCTAGCTCCAGGAACAATGCAGTCGTCCTTGCATTACCTATTGTAAATAACACATATATTTACTTAGGGCACTGGAACACGACGACATGCATGCTGAAGAAAAACCTGTTTGTGCCTGTTATACTGGAGAGTTTGGACAAGATTAATCCTTAAAAACTAGTTGTGTTTCTTAGATTCTTAGAATCTATGAGACAGCTTGTAAAGTACGCCACCTGATTTCGTCCCACTGTAGCGTTTTCAAAGATGGAAACTTGGGCTATCTTTTAGCTGAGGAAAGAGGAGGCATCACTGATACATAGCTCTAACGGTGCTTGAAGTGGTATCCAAATCTCTGCTTTGCACTGATTCTCTGTGGAGTGTACACTCCTGGATCTGCCTGGAGCAATACCATGCTACAGTGGAAGCTAATGTAGAAACAAGTGGTACAGTGTGTTACACAGAAAAGAATCCATGGCAGAGATGACAGTTCTAGTAAGATTTTATTTGGCAGGCTCTAATTCTGCAGCTCACGCATTTAAATTAAATACAAATCAATCACAGGATGTCAGAAAATTTTCTCAGAAAGAAACATTTGCTATTAACAGGACAGAGAGGTGACACTTCAAATACACCACAGTTATAATAAAACCAGCATTCTTTATTGCCCCACATGTACGTTGCCCCTGCCTTGGCACTCCTGTCAATAAATCACCTTGTGTGACCATTGATGAAAGTAACATTTGTTTTCTACTTGCACAGCAACAGAGGGAAGCTCTTCCCTAGTTGAGGTGAGGGCACTTTCTCCCCTTCAAGAAACTTTCAGAACATTCCATTCTGCAATGGGACAGGGAAGCGTCTGTCCTATGGCTTTTAGCAGAAAATGGTTTTAGAGTTGTTTTGATCTGCATGAATTGAGACAGGAAAGCTTGGTGTTACCTGCCCATCCAGGTTCCACTCTGTGTTACTTGCAATAGTGAAAGGCAAGCACCATGAAGCACCTGGCAGCAGTGAAATGTTCTCATAATGTAACAGCCATCAGAAGGCAGAAAAAGTCCCTTTCTCAAGTGCATTTAGATACCTACAGATGCAAATCAGCATTATGTGGTGACTGTCAAGGCACAGAAGGTACTTAACTGTTCCTGCTTTCAATTGCTTCATACAAATACTACAAAAAGCTTTAGGTGGTGACAAATGTCTGTGACCAAGCCATTTCTTGGCATTGGAACTGGCCTCTTCCTCAGATAGACTCTGCAAGTGGAATAGCATTTATCCACATGCTCCAGCATTCCATGGAAGACACGTGAGGCTGCACCACATGCAGCCAGCTGAGTAGAGAGGGTGGCATCAGAGGCACCCAGCAACAAGAGCCAGTGGAGAATTTATGGTGCCCAGCACCTTGAAAGAACACAGAAGTTAAAGGCACAAAAATCAAACCATTCTTGAAGTAGTTTTATACTCAGAAAAGCACCTGGTCATTTTGTGGATTAATACTTTCCTCACTTTTAAAGACCAAAATGTGAATATTTTCCCAGTTCTTTAAAGAACATGCACATTAATAACAAAACTATTAAATATCCTACACACACCACTATGCTAGACACCAGATCTTCTGGCCAGAATTCTATGATGCCGTAACTTCCACCTTGCACCCCTTATCATGAGGTGGGGAATCACCATGGGTGCAGAATTTGACATTTTATGTCCTCACAACACCCTTGTGAGGTAGATAGGTACCATGACATCTCCTTCAGGAGGGAAAACTGAGGCAAAAAGAGGTAAAATGACTTGCATGAGGTTGCACAGCGGGTCTGGGAGCAGCACTCAAGACATGCCCACAGATCTCTCCACACTTGACACTCTTACTTCCCACCCAACCTCATCTCAGGGGCTGAATGAAAAGTGTTCACAGACCACTGACAAAATACACTCAGTCCAACATATCTTTCTCTAGACTACTTCTACTTCAGAAATGACATAAACAGGTGCTATAGAACACTTTTCTCACAGGACCTGAATTCCAAAGTACACAAGACAACTCTCATTGCTGCCAGCCAGCACAAGCCTTAGTATCTTGGCCCCTAGATTTTTACAAGATCTTCGATGAGAGCCTTTCTCATGCCTTGTCTCCACTCTAAAATCCCAGAGTTAATTAATAAGGCACATCAGAGGCTAATCTAGGAACTTTCACCACAGGTGTGAAGTCCTATAGGCCACAGGTCATTCCCAGGCTGGCACCAGCAAAACACTAGTTGGCGTGTGAAACCACACCCTGCGGCCGAGAGAGGGTCCTGGAACCGCCAGTGCCAGAGGGCAAGAAACACAAAGGCAGCCTTACCTCATCTCTGCCCAGGACATCAGCTGAACCATGACCAGCATGGAATTATCTCAATCCTCAATAGGGGTGTCTCAAGGCAGTGAGATCTGGGAGTGAAAGCAAGGCAATGGAAAATGTGTTGGATGCTGACATGACTGAGGCCTGACTAAAAACATAATGTACCTCTTCTTTCACTAGACAAGTGACAACAAGGATTCCTCTGCAGAGCTGCTGACTTGTGGATATAAGTAATAGTTAATGAACTTTCAGCCCCTGTCTGAGTGTACTGCTCCATGCTAATGATTTACAAGTACATACCAGTGATACAACAGTTCAAACCATTTGATATAACAGCCTGCCTTCTCTTTATTTAAAGTTTGATAAATTCTAAATCTCAACCTTGATTGGAGGCACAATGGATCCCTTGATCATACTTATGATCCATACACATGGTCCTTAGGGTTGTGTAGTTTAAGAGCACTTCTGGCTCTAGCAGGACTGGAATAAATTTGCATTACTTCATGCTTGAACTGATGTGGGACTCCCGGAAGGTAGCAAACACCTCACACTGGATCTGAAGTGGGGATGAGACTCTATATAAGGCTTCAGGCAATAGGAAGTAGTAATAAGGGTCCTTTCCTTGTTTAACACATGAATTCTTCACTGCTCACTGGTTAGTTGTGCTGTTTGCCCAGGTCGGGAATGTGTCCAGCTCAAACATAGGTCTTCCCCATGTGTTGATGGCCAGTGTTACACAGAAGACTCCAATGATGTTCATCACTATTCCAGATCTAACCTGTGAATTCAAAAGTCACATCACCAACAATAACCAAACACCAGCACAGCAAGTTGCATCAAGGTCTATTTGTACATATGCAAGAAAGACACATGGTGTAAGAAATCACCAGTCATTGTACCCACTGCACTGTGTTCTTGCTTAAGTGGAAATACCAGGGAACACACTGTGCAAAGCCTCTGAACACAATGCTACCCAACTAGCCTGGGCGCTTTAAGGCACTTATAAGAAGCTGCTCTTATTAGTTAAAGAACAGCTTCTGCCTCCTTCAACTCTCCAGTTAGAAAACCGATAATGTCTGGGTGTTCAGCACAGAACCTGGCACTGTGTGGTCTGGCAGGCAATCAGAGGACCAGAGCCTAGGGCAACTGATTGTTACCTTCTGCCTTCAGCTCCAGTGGAAACAAGGCTTCAGCTACACTCGCCAAAACCCCAGGAGACTGGAAAGCACTGACTGCATTTTAACCCTTCAGTGTTTAAGGGACTTCTGACTTGTCAGTTTTTAATTTCAGTTGGACTGGGCTGTATGTCTGCCAAAGCCTGTCACTAAGGTACTGTTACTTCAGAGATGCAAACCTTTACTGCAATATTAACATTACGTAAGAGAAAGGCATAGGGTAAGTAGTCACAGCCCCTAAGAGCTTCCTGGTACTTTGGAAATACTTAACTAAGAAAATTGAACTCTCACCATATTTCATGATAAAGACAATGGAGAGCTTCAGAGAAGAGACCATCTTACCATATCCAAGACACGGATGTGGCCATAGGAAAACACTATTGCGTTTGGCGGCGTTGCGACAGGTAGCATGAAGGCAAAGGAAGCACTGAGAGTACCAGGCAGCATAACGTACAAAGGATGGATCTTGACAGATGCTGCCTGCAATGAAATGGAGAGGGCATCACACTGGAGGTGTTCCAAAAGAAAGGCGTAAAGAATGTTTCCCACACTACTGAGGCATTTTATTCTGAAATCCACATGTGCTTAAGGATAACTTTGCTCTCATTTCCCATCCCATAATACTTTAAAATAATGCTTGATTCTTTCTTGTTGTTTGTTTTGCTCTATGGTATAATTTGGAGTTCTGGTCAAATTTATCCAACAATTTTTCTTTGACCTCAGACCACACTTTTTGCCAGGGTAACATGAGGATGGGACTATAATTACAAGGCATGTGGAGTAACACTCTTAGATATTACATAACTCTGTGGGACTCAGAACTTAAGTGCTAATTTAAGTCACTAATAGCTCAGCACCTTGATCGGGATAATTTTACTTTGACAAAATGGTCCAGAATAAAGTGGTTGTACTTTCCAAATTAAAGAACAAAGTAACCTATTTTTTCCTTCCTGCCACAATTCTAATTCTGTTCAGAGCAAAACTTAGCAGGTTTTCCTCCGTGAGTTTTAAAATCGTTCTGGCTTCCTATGGAAAATGACACTTTTCTAATAATCAGACCTACCACTTTGTGTATTCTAGCACAAAACCATGAAGAAACCATTTGAAGGGATGAATAGAAAGTGCTGGATCTTGGTTTGGGTTTTCGTGTGTGTGCGTGCGTGTGTGTTTCCTGTTCTGAGAGGATGGTTCAAATACAAAATGACCAGAAGTAACTGACGTTTGCTGACCTGTATTTAAAAAGTGACTGTCGCCTGACTTTCTCCAGGGCCAAAGACACACTTTACAGAAGGCGTGAACTGGTTTCCTTCTCAGTGAGGGTGCTGTGGGACAGACATCCCAAATTAGCCGCTTCCCTCAAGAAGCCGGTTCTCAAGCTTCAGGCATACAGGTAGGGCACACAGGAGAAAGTTTGCATTCCCACTTTCTATCTACATATGACGCAGTGAACACCAGCTAAAATCACTGCCCGTTATTGTCCAGTGTCAGATGGACTGTTTCTTTACTAGCTTTCAGATTAACCTTGGAGGAACATTCAGGACAATAAATCGACATTGCTTTACTACTACAGACCATCGGGTTAACTCTGATCTCTCAGCTGATGGGATAACAGGATGGAAGTAATCTTACCATGGATGAAAAGATGGGCAGGAAAAGGGTGGCTGTGGCGACATTACTGGTGCATTCAGTGAAGACAGCTATAATAAGCGAAAGTACTGTTGCAATGGCCCATGGTGGGATAGATCCTAGTGGGGTCATTTGATGACCCAGCCAAGCTGAGAGCCCAGAGTTCTGACAAGAAAAGAAGTGGTTTTCAGTGAGGCTTAGATCCCTAGCTCATAAATAGGGAACTAATATTATATGCAACATTCCTACCAAATAATGCTAAATGAGTCCTGAGTTACATAAACACCATCTGGGAAAGTACAATGATCTGTCACAAACACTAAAAGAAATCCCTTGCCAACTAGACATAATACCAAGTCCCACTCTCCTGATTTTTCTGGAACCCAAATACTTGCTCACACTTTGGTTACAAAATTATGGGGTTTTGCTAAACAGACACAATTACTGCTGAGGTGATTGTAAATACTTTATATATCACTCAGAAGGTTCCTGGCATGAAGATACTGATGCTGTATGAATGCTCTGTTGCAGGAACATACACAGTGATGGACTAAAAACAGCTCACAAAACCTTTGACTTGATGGCTTCTAACGCTCTGGAGCTTTAATAATGCATGTATCGTGTATATACATGAATGTAAGGCCTTAGAGCTTTAATTTGCCTCCTGGTTCAAAACTGCCTAGTCACAAAAACTTAGGTCTGAATATGAATTTCCCCAAAGCATAGCACTGTTGATAGCCAAGGCTTGCTTTGATTTAGATGCACCTTAGCAGCAATGAAGGAAACAATATGGTTCACCTCAAGATTCTTTCCTGTTTGGGGAATTTAGCTGCCACTTCTGTGAATTTATGAACACAGGATCAAAACATTGGCTTATGGAATGCACTACGTTGCCTGGCAACAGCCACTGACAAGAAGTTCAAGAAACCCCACTGTTCACAATTTTGGAAGATATCTACTGACAATGATTTCCTTCCTGATCACTTCATTAGTGGTTTAGTTTAAGTCTGAAGATAAATATCCTTTAAACAAACCTCAAGTGGTTCTGAAAAATCTTACAAGTGTTACCTATAATTCTATTTTTCTAGCCAGGGCTGGGATTGGGATAACAGGAATAAAAAAGGGTGCTTTTCTGGTGTGTCCAGCAAGTGAAGATCACAAACTACTCATCAACCTCTAAGAGGTAAGATAAACCGAAGAAACTTGGTCAGAGCACAAAAATTCCTGAAAAAGAGGCACAAATATTTACCTCTCCTCCCATTTTTTTGCTAACTTGGATCTGCCTCCAGATCTGAACATCTCTACTGGGTTTGGCTTTGGGTGCATGCCCAGTAATACAGGACTAGATAACAAACCAGGGAAGTTAGCCTTTGAGTCAGAGAAAAACAGATGTCGGGACATACTGCGCTTGCATCAGCCAAAGCAAAACCTCCTCCCAGCAGCAGCACAATGCTCCAGGGCATCTTCCTCTGAACCACATTCCAGTCTAGTAGCGGGGATGATAAAAATGGCTTTTTTATATCTGAAGTGAGAAATGAAAAGCAGAACATGTTTTAGGAGAGTGAAGACATTTTGTCTCCTGCTCTATAAGATACGAAGGAAAGACCCAACAGGCAGATGCATATTACTGAGAAACTGGCACAGGGTCAGGGAAACACACGGGAGCAGGGACCCTGCTCCGGCCCTGCCCCAGGAGCGAGGGAGGTGAGCTGCCCTGGAGAACTGCCTGCAAATCCAGTATATGTTTCTGCCGTGTCAGCTGTAGCTGGCTACCTGTTTCACAACGTTACATTTCCTTCCTTAAATACCTTCTTCGGCCTGTTCAGAGTCAGATGCGCTTGGATTCCAGCCTATGAATTTGGGTTTATTAGCAGGAAGGATAAACAGTAGCAGGGCGATAAAGACAGCAGGAGCAGAATCAGTGATATACCTAAAGAAGAGAAGAGAGCATAGCTTAGAAGATAGACATGATTCTCCTAGAAGGAGGCTGCCTCCCAGCACCGCTGTCACTGCGCTTTGTCATCTTGTTTGGGGCTTGCACATGAGCGAAACGTGTGATTAGTTCATGACTGAGGTCTCTCAGACATGCCACGACACAAACAGCAACACAAGGAACCAGCTGCGACACACATTAACAACCAGAGTCACGGAGGACAAGGGCTCCTGGGAGCAGGGTTCCTTCTCTGTGGTGAAGCCAAGACTCAACAGTTGTATCTCATAAAAATGTGTAAAGAAATGGCCCCCCTTGCACTTTATGTTCTTAATACGCCACAGATAGCATGCAAAGAAGCCATTCAAAGCACCTGATCAATCTCCCAGTGAGTTCTAAGCTGCTGTTTAGAAACGATATTACGAAATACACCACAACTGACTGGAGCTCATACAAACAAAATACTAATGCCTACTGGGTGACTGGGACCAGCATGACAGAATTCTCTCTTCCTTTAGGAGGTTCAGCTTGTCCCATGTCCCAGTCTCCAGACTCCACTGCAGTACACACTGTCAAACAACAGATCAGGTGGTGACCTCACATACAGCAATCGGATCAAGCCCAGCAAACACGTGAGTTCAGATAAGGCTGGAATGAAAGACCCCACACTAAAAATGAAACGTAAAAGCAAGGGAATGTAATTCACAACCAAGAGGATATGAACTGAAGATAATCCTAAAAACTTACTTTTCTCCTTCTGGGAAGAGTCTGGTTGCCCAGCCTTTTACAAAGCCTGGGTGTCTGGAAAACCACAAGAGAATCAGCAAAAGAAACATTAGGAGGACATTGAATTCAGCATAAGAGATAGGGCCCAGTTTCTTCATTTCTGCCTTCAACACGTTGTATGCTGCTTTTTCTTTAGCTGTTCTCTCTGTGCCACAGCCCCAGCTTTTTTTTAAGCTTTAAGGAAAAGGGAGAAGAAAATACTGTAAGTATTAATATACTAGAAGGATTGCCACTCTGAAGCTGTCACTCCTGGGGACAGACACAGACTACAGCAGAGGCCAGGAAAAAGAAATTGCAAATGTCAAGTATTTTATGGGTACACGCCAGTTTCCCTCAGAAGAATAGGGTCCACAAACAGTTGTACGTCTCTGTTTAATATGGAGCAACTTGGGGTGAAAAACTTGGTTTTGAATCCCGGGTAGCAAAACAGGTGTGCTAGTTCTCCTAAGGTTGACAGTCACAGATATGGAATTGAAAAATAAAAAGGCAATTTTGCCTAAACACTGGGAATGTATAAAGCTTTTGCCTTAGTGCAACTTCCAGACCTCAAAAGTTGCTGTGAAATGGAACTGCTCTCTGCTACAAAATTAATAACTTATCAGTGCGTTTGTTTTATCCAGATTTCTCTGTAAGATGATCTGCACGGGATGAGGGGTTTGCACAATATCATGTAGTTAAATACTCACTTGAGTCCCATGAAGGAGCACTGTAACCAAAGCCAAGCTAGTACCAACATCAGAATCATGTTTGGGAACGCAAAACCAAACCAGGAAGCAAAATTCACAATATCATTATTGTCGGGGTATAACCTGAAAAGAAAAATGCTTTCTATATGAAATACATACACACTCCTCACTCGGTAAGCTCATCAGCTGGTTACTGCTTAAAATTTGCAAATGAAACTGTCATCTAAGACTAGTCAGCTGGTCAAGGAGACAGTGAAACAGTGGGAGTAGAAGAAACAGCAAGAACAACTTACTGATTCATCTGGCCTTTCAACACCATGTTTGGTCCCGTTCCAGTGAGTGTTGCAGTTCCTCCGATGCTGGCAGCATAGCACACACAAAGCGTCATTCCCTTACATATACGCTTCCTCATTTTCTTGTCCTCAGAAGATCTGGGGTCATCAGGGACTTGTCCATTGCTTATGACTACAACACAGAGAACATGGCTTTCCTCAGGTTATGTTAGGGAGGCAGAGAGCTCAGGACAGGGTCTGGAAGCTCAGTGCTTCCAGTTTCTGTACACCATGCATTTTAATTCAAAAAATGACAGATACGTCCTGAAATACTTTGGAGTCATGTTCATGAGGACCTGAAGAGGGAGGCTGACAGTCTGGGTCTACATGATCCAAGGATGCTATTGTCCATATTGGTACCACAGTTTCTCAGCAATAATTTTGTGTTTCACAGAGAGGCTTACCACCAGCCAGATACTGTAGTCACTGGAACCATTCCAATACCACAGGAAGAACTCAACTAGCTTTAACAGCTGTAAATATGGGCAGAAAAAAACCACACCCCAAACCAAACTCTTGCCTGGCACAACTGTTCAGATGAATATGTTACATTACTTTACATCAATCATTAAATTTTCCTGCTCAGTCCATTGTCTGAAATTAACAGTCTAATCTTCAAGTCTGCCTGGACTAATGAAGCAGGACAATGAATTCATGACAATTACAACCAACTCGACAATGCCAGAAAATGGACATGATGTGTCCCAGGCAGACGGCTTGAAAGGTGGGACACAGTATGCACTACCAACACTTGCACTCATTCTTGCACACTGTGAATCGTAGCAGATCAACTTGCTAATTCCGTGAAACCACGTTTCCACAAAAATTTCCAAGACAATCCTTCCCTCTCTGAAAGAGAAAGGCACCACAGATCTGATCTTTAACGGTATTTAATACTATAGCCCTCTGTGACAGCACAGCAGGGCAGTGAAATTGGATGGGCTGAGATTGTGCGTATGGTTCAAATCAAGTGAAACCTGCTGCAAAACCACAGCACTGACAGAAGGACCTCCTGGAGTCAAGCATCAGGGCAAGACCACACTTTAAAATAGTTTGTCTACTGTAAGTCAAATGACACCAGTTCCTCTTTTCTATGGAGCTTTTAGAAGTGTTCCTCTTTCTAGGCCCACAATCAATCCAGTCAATAAAGAGATATTTATTACCCCAGAACCAAAGTAGGCCACATTTGCACAGAATTTTTCAAACTCTCCTAAATGGCTTAGAAGCTGAATCCCCACTGATAATCACAGGGTTTAGAAAGTGGGATGCTGGGTGGTTGGATGATATTTCCCACAGGATACACTTTTCACTTGCCTGAGCAGGCAGTTAAGACTAGGGAAATTGTGGGAGGATGACTCCAGCTTGAAGGAAAGAACATAATCTGCACGGGATCTAGCACTAAGCATAACAAAACAGCGGCCACCAAAATTGGGAGACATTTTGTAAAACTTAAATGTCACGCATTTAGGGGCTTTCAGTCAATTTGCCATCTTCTTTACTTGAAAAAGGTACAGAGAACTCCTTCAAGGTCAAGGAACTCTGAGCACAGCAGGTTCAGTGGAATCATCTCACTGCTGAGCAGGCGCTTACCATGCACTGAAGTGGGATCAGATGGATTCTTTTCCTCCAGCTCAACCACGGTATTTGTATGCCCAGGTGCTTGTTCCATCATGGTCACATCGTACTCTGTGTTGTCCATTTGATCCAGGACAGCCTGGACAATGGGAACCATCATAGCAGTGGTGGCTGTGTTACTTATCCACATGGACAGAAAAGCAGTGACTATCATAAATCCCAGCATGAGGCTGAAAAGAGAGAAACAGGTAGAGCAAAAAGGACAAAACAGATGCTGCTAGACTTTGTAGTCACTGTAATTTAGAGAGCAGAGCCCAGACAGGGATGTGTGCAGGGTCCAATAATATAAGCAGGGCCAGATTCCCTTCTAGGGCAGTTCTGACACTTTGAATGAAGAAATCTCAGAAAGCCATTTAGTTCCTTAGTCTGCACATGATTAAGTCTGTCATCATTTTGTCTCCAATGGCAAGTGCCTAGAATGTAGCCAGATGCTGGTTTTGGCTAAAGGACAAATTCCTGCTTCCAGACTTTACCTCTGGAAACTCTGTACAAGTGCAGCTGAAGAGATTCTTTAAGTTTCCCTTCTCTGTTGATTGTTAAACACCATCCCAAGGCCTCTGCTAAATTGAGAGAGGCAAGGAAGAAGTAATGTAATACTCTTACAGTGCAGGTTTCACCCCAAGAATCAGCAGGACCCTCAGTGCAATCCTTTTGTGAAGATTCCACTGTTCAACAGAAATTGCAACAATCAGCCCTCCAACGAAGAGCATGCTTGTGTCATTTAGGTACTGCAAGCACACCTGAAAGACAGAGAAGGTAGGTCAGGGCCCCAAATGCTGCCTCATGCTAGCTGCACCAGTAGGCTTTGCTTTCCGTCCTCTCTAAGGCATTTACTGCACCAGGCCCCTTCCAACACTGGCAGAAGGGGCAGCCGCAGCTCCAGAGCTTCCTCCAGTTTCCTGAACCCTTCATGCCCTGTCTAAGTGCTGAGCTCTCTGGTGCAGGAGCTCTTTGTGCATCACGAAGCTTCTCTTTGGATCATCAGGAGCCCTCCCCTCCTGGACTAAAGCATCAGCACACACAGAATAAGCTTTGGAGGGGACACAGTGTTTTGCCCTGTCAGAAGGAGTTTGTCCCATATATTTTGAAATCTCCCAGAGAATGTCATAACAGGGATGCGTTATGAACACACAAGCTGCTGACACTCATGGGATGCTTTCCAGCAGGATCCACGCCCAGAAACGGACCTTCCCCTCTACAACCTCAAGCCCCACATCCCAAACATTTTGGGAAAATGTATATTTAGTTCAGCAGCTTCTCATACAGGAACCCTGAACGCGGCTCAGCGTGTTCGGAACCAGCAACACAGAACTGGAGCGCCTTCCTATCAGATTTGTTCACTAAGTATTGATGGGGGATCAGGGCAATGGATATCCCTGTACCAGATCTGGATTGAGCATGTTTCTTACTGATTTAGAGCTCTGAACTCCAAGCAGAGGGAAAAACACCACAGGCATGAGGGAGGTAACAGCCAGTGGGATCACTTCAGTGCACCAGTACACAGCCATGATGATGATGATGTATGCACATTTGGCCTCCTGCAACATAATGGAAGACACGTTTAAGTATAGAAAACTATTCTTAAAGTTAAGAAACACATTAGTAGCTCTTGTACATGACCCAAACACTCCATTCCCTGTAGCTTAACAAGTTATGCCGAAATCGGTAGCAGAGACCTTACGATTCACACTGTTAAACCTTTTTCTGAAGTCGCTTGCATAAAAAGATCTTTTTGACCACAGTGTTTGTTCTAATGCACTCCTACAAAATGTAGGGTAGGAACAAAACAAACCTTACACAGCTAGGTAGGTACAGTTTGCAGTGTGCAATTACCTCTTGGCACTTTGGGTGAGCAGATTTCACATCCTGGAGCCAAGAATTTTTATTACTGTTTGTAGATTTGGCTACTTCTATTTTGAGTTAATTATTTTTAAATGGGTAGCCAAATTTCCCAGTGTGGATTATTAGCTTGTCTGAAATTCACGAGTCTTTGAGGTGTGTCCAGTAACACACTTGAGCCCAGAAACCATATCAATGATTTAAAAGTTCTTAACTTTTTAAGGTAACTCTTAAAGTAAAACTACTCTTTTTTTTGTGTGTGTGTGATTAAGCATGTTAGAGGTAGTTAATTTCCCAAATCATACTGTGCTTACCTAATAAGGGAATTCCCTACATTACAAATGTTGCAACACTTATGTACTTTTTTAATACTGTTTTTATACTGTTTTTTATACTGTTGATCAGGCATTTCTGTAACCTAGCCTTCCTTGGTTCGTACCTTCAAAACTGTTAGGAGAAGCAAGCATTCATTACCCAACAGTAAACAGTGTTTTAAAGCTTAAGTCAATGTTCGGTAGTTCAGAATTTGCTCATATTTAGAGTATGTGTTTATAGGGTTTTATTCTAATACAACAAATGGGACTTTATTGCAAAAATAAATGGTGTTACCGTGACATTTAAAAATTGCTGTAAGGTGATATTTATAAATAAGGGTGTGTTTTCCTTCATTTTGTTGAGAAGCTTAAGAACCAGAAAACAGCCTTTGTAAGTAATTTGAATTATTTTTATTCAGGTTTCCAGGAGATTAATTACAGCACAAGTTTTGAAAAAATATTTATTCAGAGACTAAAAGATACCAGGCAGATCCTATTTAAGTCTTTCCACTTAATAAATAGGAGGCAAACTCATGACACAATTTATGCCATACTATAGTAACTAAGTGCTAGAACTGACTGTGGTTAATCTCTTGCCAGTATGAAACGCAGATAAACAACCCTAAGTGATAAAATTCACAATACAGAAGGAACACTGGTTTTGTTGTTTTAGTAAATAATTTATGTGAAGTTCAAAAATACAACCATGCTTATAAATTAACTCCATCAACCACTGCCAGTTCAAACAATTGAAGATCCAAATTTAAATATTTATCTGTATATCCACCTATATCTATCTGTGATTTATGGGAACAGTCACAGAATGTTTCTTTGGCATCTCTGTACAGTTGCAAGGAAACACAGTGATCTTTCTTCTGAGAGCTGAAAAAGCAGTCACCGTCTCATTGTGAAATACTGTAATTTCCCAGATTATACTGATGGCACAATATTCCTACAAACACTGGAAAGCTGAGGACATACTTATTTTTTTAGGGAAATTATCTTTCCTAGTATTGATCCAAAGCAGTGTCTAACAGTCAGGAATTTGTCTTTCTGTAAAGCACCAGCACCTGACCGAAAGGCAGGGCTGATGTTACTTAGGTAAGTCAGAATGGCTGGCAATTTTGTTTATAAATACGCCTGACACTTTCCTGTACTGACACAAGTTGCTCAGAAGAAAGGCTGATTTTATCATCAGGATTGCCTCTAAATAGGCTCTAGAAGACTAAAATACTGTAAACGGAACATTCACATTTTGCCCAGAAGGCTACACGGCATTAAAGACCAAACTCTTCACTGGGCTTTTCAAGTTTTCTGCTGGTGTGACTCCACTGAAAGCAAAGGAGTTGTGCCATCACCATCCCTGCAGTAACATGGGTATGGATTGGAAGATACTGCACTTGAAACCGTTACGATCAGCACGTAACACACTGTGCGCAGCTCCCAGCGGCACCGCTGATGAAGAAGGATGCTCAGCGACACTCCTTAAAGTCTCTCAGAGCCTCAGCAGCAGAATGGGCTGGAGAACCCAGAACTCCCGTTTTTCAGCCCACCACTATCATTACTAGGCAATGCAACACACGAATCTCAACGTGCAGGCCAGTTACGCATGCATTTACCTTTGGCCCGAAATCAACGGCATCTAATTTGCAGAATGGTTTGGGTCCGACGGAGCCAACCACTGGCACAGCCCTCGGGACGAGCAGAGGCAGGCACAGAGCTCCTTCTGCCAGCCCCGGCGGAGCGGCACCGGCGCCTCAAGATCTCCGGGAGCGAAACCGGCAGC
>NW_009712241.1:0-15755 GCF_000703405.1 Apaloderma vittatum
CGAGGGGATAGGGAGATCTGGTCACTTTGGAGGTGGGGAAAGGCTGTGAAGGATTTAGGATGGCGAGAGGGGCCCGAGGCCAAGAGAGGCTTTGGGAGCCGCGCTGAGATGCCAGAGAAGGTTTCTGGGAGGACGGGGAGCACTCGGGGAGGGTTACAGGGAGGGGAAGCCTCCTTGAGCCATCTTAAGAGGAAGAGGCACTCCTCAGGCTCCCGTTTGGGTCAGCGGCGTTGCTGTCAAGCAAGGGACAGGCCCGGAGGCGTTGGGAGCCAGACCGACCGAGCGGTTGTTTGTAGGGAGTTCCTGTGTCTGGGAACATTGTTTAGTTCTAGCTCTGAACTTGGCTGGATCATAGACTGCCTTTTTTTTTATTCCTTCCCCCTTTTTAAGAAGGGAAGCACTGCTTTGGGGCTACATAATCATCCCATTGGGGTATGTTAGAGCTGGCCAGATCTCAGGCTGGGTATCTTGTGTGGCTTCCCCACTTCTACCCTGTAGTCTGTGGGAGAAATCCTGGTTGTGCCGCCCCTGTCTGTTCCCACCCACTTCCCCTCTGAAGGGGCGACTTGGTGCCTCTGTGATGGGCGAGCTCGTTTTCAGCAGAGCCTATGATCACTCTGTGAAAGGTGTTGTGCTATTCTCTTATTTCGTCGTGGTTTTTAGTCCGTGAAATCAAATAAAACCTTTTTGTCGCTACTTTTCCCTGGTACGTGGACGTGCTCGGTCTTCAAGCACTAAAGTGGGCTCTTCAGACTGCTAGGGCTTTTATTTCCGTGGAAAATTAAATCTAAGCAGTAGGTTTGCAACCTGTAATGACAGTCCTGACTCAGCCGGTGCCTTCAGGAGGGCAGGGCAAGGAGGAGCCTGGAGTAGAGCTCAGCCCAACTGAGCCCAGGTTCACCAGAAAACCGATCTCTGTGCAACATCCCCTCATACCAAAATGGACGGGGATGCTGGAGCCCTGGGCCCTAAAATGCCTGATTTAAGCTTAAAGAGTGCTTCAGGAAGTGCCAGGATGCCTTTCACGTTCACGCAAAAGAGAAAAATGGTCCCCATGCTCACACTTATCCATGGCCTTGGAATATAGTATGTTTGCAAAGAAATTGGTTGGTTTGTGAACAGCTATAAGCTTTAAAAGCTTGTCTTAAATGTGCAATAACCGGTCATTTTGTTGGAGAATGCTCAGCGGGGTTGCTGTCCTCGAAGCGTTCGTTGCACAGTAACGACACAAAGTTAGCTTTACACACTCTCGTCTGTAGCTGCCCTCCCTAATTTACTCTGTGGTTTGGTTTCGGTGCCTTCTTTCCACTGCTCTTTTACGAGCGGCTGGCAAACATCCACAGTGTGTCCTAGGGTGAAAGTGTGCTTTTATTGTCAGGGGAAGGCAGAATCTCTAGAAGCTTTTATTTTCCGTGCAGGGGGGTTAGAGCAGCACAGTCTAGTGCAGTAGTTTCCCAAAGGGAGGTCCCTGGGGTGCTCTTTTGGGGTCTTTTCCTGGAGCCACACGTTTCAGAGAGCAGGAGGGCATCCTGCGCTGCGGAGGAACCTGAGCTGCAGGTCTAGGTTGGATGCAGAGGTTGGGGAGAAGGTCGTCGGGTGTCGTAAGGGCCCTTCGTGGAAATCCTGAGGGGTGCTGAGGGTCTGTGCGAGTTTGAACAGTAACTTCTTTATTTGCTCCCTGTGTAGGGACTTACTTAACCCCGGCAGACAGGAAGAGGTATCCGTTGAGTTCACACACTCTTAATCTGCACCGACATCCCCGAGCAGACAAGCTCGTCTGCGGCTCCGCAGGACTCCCGGGGGGGTTGGGTTTGCGGGGACTCCGAAGGACCCGCGGTGGGTTGGTTTTAGCGGAGCCGACACGAGCAGGCTCTGGAAGGCAGTGTTTGCCCAGGGCTTCTCGCTCACAGCCTGAGGTGAAGATGATGATTTTTTCCAAGCTTCGTGTAGTTTTGTGCCTGTATTTCCTAGGTAAGGTTTTAAGCATCTCTTACTGAGGTCCCCAAAGCTTGATTTAGCGTGGTTTTACGGTAGGGAGAGTTGTCCCAGTAAAATAACTCTGTGCAAAGAACATCCCATTTCACCGTCGCTCCACAGAGAGGGAAGCTCCAGCAGAGGAGTTGTTTGGGTGTGGGATTTGCACCGTTTTCATCTGCTTTGGGTGAAAATAGAGCCGTGTCCACAGGAGGCAGAACTACAGCTCTGTGCTGCGAGGAAGTAGCAGTTTCTCCTCGATTGGTGATGAAATATTAATGCTCCCAAGTGAGTCACCAGCCAGACCGGATTGGGTCTCTTGCTTCCTAAGCTGGTCGGGAGTTGTACGACATGAACACTTTAGTCCTGTTTCCCGAGACAACGAGGTTTGTGCGACACCGCTGCTGCGCGTGGCGCTCTGTGCCTTTCCTGCTCGGCAGCTTTGGGGTCTGCCTCTCGCAGGCAGAAATCTGAAAGTTCCATTTCTGTAAATTTCATGGCAATAAGTACCCTGGGAGAAGAAGGGGAGGGAAAAACTCAGTTTGCGGTGCCTGCTGTGAGCTCCGCTTTTGCTAGGCGGGAGAAAATCCGCGTGCAGAGGTGAGCTGGGAGATGTTTTTGCAGGAAGGTAACTTGGTTAATGCTCGTGGCCCTGGGGTCGCTTGTCAGGTGCGTCTGTGTGGGTGTGCAGTTTCTTCTGGAGGTTTCCAAGCGATAATAAGGGGTGAAAATCATTGAGAAGCTGTAAAACTACGGCTGCTTATTGACAGACTTAACTGCTTTGTATCCTTTCTGTTGGGTAAATAGTAAGAAACTGAGGCAAAGAGGTGACGGGCTCCTGTCTGATGAGTCGTTGTCTGAGCCGGGATTAAACTTGCATGCCTCTTGCCTGTGTGAGGGTTTCTGCTCAGGGTAAGCAGCGAAGCCTGCGAGCTCTGTAAATGTGAGATACCACAGAGGACCTGAACAGCCTGGGGAGGACGTTCGAGAGCTGGTGTTTGCTGAGCAAGGACAGGCAAAAGTGGTGCCCGAAGCTCCTCCTGCCCAAGAAGAGTGGAGCTCCCTCAAGTTGTGCAGCATGATGTTAGTTGCTCAGGCTCTGCCTGGATTGCCTTACCCAGAACTAGCATTAAAAAATTGCCCTGTCTGGCCATACCCTAATTTCCAAATGTCTGTCTTTGAGTCTAGGACAAACTTCTCTTGGATCCATGGAGATACCTACACACGCAGCATGGGAGACCTTGTCCCCTGTGAACAGATGCGTTGACAGAGGATGTCTCTCATGGCTTGCCTGGATTCTCTTTGGAGAAATTCATAGTTTTCCCTGCCGTAACAAAATCCTTTCTTCTCCCAGGTGACGTTGGAAACTACTATTATGGCCAAGGCCATCCAATGAAACCCCACCGCATCCGCATGACCCACAACCTGCTGCTGAACTACGGCCTCTACAGGAAGATGGAGATCTATGTAAGTGCAGGGCTGGTCGGGAAGAGAAATCCATATGAAAGACCTTAGTTTGCCTGTCAGGCTTTAATTCTGATGCTTCAGACTTGTAAATTCTCTGACAAGGAAAGGAAAAAATAACAAAACCAGTTGTGCTGATGTATTTCTGCTTTTTTCTGATTGCTTGTAGTGAGATGTTCTTTACTTCAGATAAGCTTTTCTCCTTGTAACTTAAATTCCTTGTCTAGATAGTGTAATACATTCCAGTCTCCAGTAGTGGCATTTTTGCCTTTGGAAATAAGTTTCTCTCATTTAATTCTGCTGGTTTGAGTTTATTGCTGTTTCTGGGAGTAAATCTGAGACTGGAAATGGGAGTTGGGGAGAGAGATGTGTTTCAAAACAAGCCTTGCTCTTTTTTTTTTTTGTCCTTGCAGCGCCCTCACAAGGCAAACGCAGAAGAAATGACCAAGTACCACAGTGATGACTACATAAAATTTCTGAGATCTATTCGCCCAGATAACATGTCTGAGTACAGCAAGCAGATGCAGAGATGTAAGCCGTGCGGGTGGTGCCGTAGTTCCTGCCAATGTTAAAATCTGTGCTTCTGGGAATTCTAGGCCAGGTTTTAGAGGTTTGTGAAAAGAAGAGTAGGAAGAACCACAGAAAGTTATATTTCTCCTGACTTGGATTTTAGTTTTTTTCTTGTAAATCAAGCATTTTAAAAATGGGTCCCTCTCTCCAGAGCTGAGGAAAACCCTTTGACCTGGCGGCCTTTTTTATGTCTTGTATTTTGATGGAAACTCTTCTAAATTGCCTTTCTGGCTCAGAGGGGAAATCAGCTGCATGTATTTTGTGTTACTGCTTATCTGTAACTAGAGGTATCGAGGTGGAAAAGGGCTGTGTGATTTCAAACAAACAAGCAGAAAACCCTCCAACTTACCAGTTGTGCCCAAAATCTGCAGTAAGTTGGAAGAATTTTCAGGGCGATGGCAATTTGGAAGCGGAGGAAGCAATACCTGCCCATTTTGTGTTAGAATGGTTTGGTTTATGAGCTCTCCGCTCCATGGAAGGGCTCTCGAATGGTGACTTTGTTACAGAAACATTTTTTTGATCTCTTTTTTTTCATCTCTTCACCGCTGAGCTGATGTTCTTTGGCAATGACCGTGGCAAACCGTACAGACAAATAGCGGGGAAGGTTCGATGTTCATTTAAACAGTATTTTGGTCTCGTACACTGCAATCCTCCAGAGCAGGAAAAAAGTTATTTGCCCATGGGGTTTGTTTGTGTGGAGTAAGTGTAATCTCCAATTTAGAAAAAATAGGGGTCTCGAGTCTGAAGTAGAGGCACTTGGAAATCTGGTATGAGCTGAAGGGGATGGATCTGAAGGCACAAGCGCTTAAGAGCAACGAGTAATATGGTCCATGAGTAATATACGTTGAAAGACTCCCTACAGTAAATGATACACCAAATGACATGTACCAAAGTACATATTTACACGAACTGAACTGTTTACCCCTGAAGCAGATACAGCTCATAAACACCCACTCTGCTCTCTGTGGTAGTCGATGTTTTCTGTACTGTACTTGCCACAGAACTGTTTTTACCTGAAGGAGGCAAAATAGGAAAATTAATCTTAAACATGGGGAGGACAGAGCTTCTCTTCAACGAGACCTGCAAAACCGTAGCCTCTGTATGTCAAGAGATCTGTCACAGGAGGCTCAGGACAGAGATGAGGGATGTAGGAGATGAGGTTGGCGCTCCCTTGAACAGCGGCGGGTCTCTGCAGCCTCCTTGGTGCTTCAGCTTTCCTTCCAGGGGAGGAGAGCTGCTGTCCCTTCCACAGGGATGGTTCCACCTTGAATGCTGGGCTCCTCTGGTTGTGCTCTCCTGGGTGGGAAGCTCCTCGCCCACCCACTGCAAGAAGGAGCATCTGTGCCTCTCGCCTTCCTCCAGAGCTTTCTGCTTATAGTCAAGTGATTGACCCTTGTTATTAATATCCCTCCTTGGTAGCGCTGGCTGCTTTGAATCTCCTGGTGGGAGAGGGCTTGACGGGCTCCTATTTACAGAGCAGCTCCTGTCCTTGCCAGGTAGAGCAGAGGGACGCCCTCAAATAGTGTCCATGCTGCCCACAAAATTCTGAGGGGCAGTAGAGGTAAGGAACAGTCTCTGGTTTTGTTCTGCTAATGCCATGTTGCCTGCTTGAGGCCTACCCTGCAACCTAAAACCTGAGAAGTTTAATTTGTTGTGATGGAAGCATGCAGAAATTGATATTTTAAACTCACTTAGCAGGGAAAGCTTCCTACCACCTCTTTTGAGTTGATTATTCAAACTCTGCCCGCTGCCATGCCCTGCTGAAACCATTGGAAAGCAGGAAAAATTGCTTCCTTTTGGGTTTCCTGATGGGTGTTGTCTTTTTCAGACATCCCTGTCCTGAACTGGGACCATTCAGACTCCCTTGTCACACGGTCTTTGTGGCGGCTGTGCACTGATGAGTTTCTGTGGCTGCAAGAACTGTGCTGGTTGTGCTTTTCTCACTAAGCACAGAAGAAAGCATTCTACAGATGTTGTTACAAAAATACAGAATTTTTGTTTGTTTGTAAAGCGGCTCTTACAAAATCTAGCTTCAGCCCAAGTCTGTTGTTACTGTTTTTATTTTTAATCATAGAACTGTTTACAGTAGAAATTTTATCCAGGCCAAAACTGCGGTACTGCTGAGAACTTTAAAACTCATTGTCCAATGTGAAGAGAAGGAATGTACAAAGCAGGACAGAACAGCTCTGGGTGTGAACTTCTCATCCAGTACACGCCGCTATCTTCCCTCGCCCCGCTTTCTCCTGCAGCGCTGGCGCTCTTGGCTTTCCCAACTCCTTCCCAGCCACAGGGCAGGAACCGGGAGCAAAAAACCTTTCCCGCTTGCTCTGGGTTAGTGCGATGGAGCTCAGCGTTAGCTCTGTGGTTGGGCTCTGCTCCCCGCAGAGGGCCCGGGTCCCGGTGGCCTGGCCCCGGTGTGGCTCCTGTGGGATGCCTGGGCGTGCTGGCCTCCGATTTGTAGAGCCTGTGTGTGCGGGAGCAGAGCCCTGTCGACGTGCTGGAGTTGGTGCTGAGGCCGTGTGTGGGTATCACGCAGCTCCTGCTGACAGGATCTGCTCTCTGCCCACTTGTTTTCTGATGTGATTGCCCGGTTTCGGGGTCCCCCATAGCGCACCCCTGTCGGTGTCGTGCTGCTCTCACCAGAGCTCTTGGGACCCACTTTCCTGTTTTCTTATGAGTCAGGAGCATCTCCCCGACAGCAACAACCTTTCAGCCTCGTCAGGCAGTGCTCAGGTTGATAACATTAATGATGTTTTATTACTTGTGCGAGGGGTTTTGTCACTTACAGCTTCCGATCGCTTACTCTTTGAGTCGGAGGGGCGGTTATGCTTTGCTGTGTATTTGTGGTTTTGCCTTCCTAACTCTTTTGTGTTCTTTTCAAGTTAATGTTGGGGAAGACTGCCCTGTGTTTGATGGGTTGTTTGAGTTTTGTCAGCTCTCTGCTGGAGGCTCCGTCGGTAAGCTCCCAAGTCCTATGTTCTTTTTCTCTTAAGCAGTTGTATGTAATGTAGTTCTGTCTCAGAAATAAACTGTTGTAGGTAGGTGAGGGGGAGCCCTGTGAGCATATTTCTGATTTCCTTAATAATCTGATCTGATCTTTTTCCCCGTGTGAGAGTTCAAGCCTTGTGTATTGACAGATCCTTTTACATTTGTTAAGCATACACTCACTAGTCTGGGTTACTTCACCGAATGTGTGAAGGGCTCTGTAGGTGGTTTAACAACATTGCCAGCGATAGAGTTAAAACAAAACCACAGCAGCAACAGGAGTTTTATTAAAAGAAACAGCAAAAAAAAAGTTGTAAAAGGCTTGCTCTGGGCAGGCATAACCTGGAAAGGAGAGTAAAGGGTTACTTTATCTCTTGTTTTTAACAAAAAGCCACTATCTCTGGCCATGTGGCGAAATAGGTTTCAGTAAGCTCCCAGAAAGCTGGAACATTTAAAATGCTTTCACTGTTTTCAAATACTTTGTTGCAGAAAGACTGATATTGCGGAACTGCGCTGCCTGTACAGGCGTTAAACCTTTGTGGCTGCTACTCCCGCAGTGACATCTAGAAGCCTTTATTTCCTGTGCCGTAGTTCAAGACGGACAAGTACTGACTGCGGCATTTTCTGAAGTAGCTTTATACTCGCTGGTCCCACAGCTGTAGGTTCCACAGAACACATCATTTGTTTTGATGCTGGGAGACTTGCAAAATTTGCAGAAAGTTTATGAGAGGTGTGGGGGAAGAGAACTTCCTTTGCCTAAATGCCTGTGAATGACCTACGTATACGTCAGATAAAACCTTTCATGGAAATCTTTCGTTCGGGGCACTGAGAAACCTAAACTGTCTTCAACTGTGACACCGGCTAGAATGGCGCGGATTTGTGCTTGTGCAGATTTCGTACTATGAGACGAAAGTGGGAAGTGGTGGAAAGTGTGTGTGGGCAAAACCGAGCCCACGTTTCTCTTCTCTTGCCTTTTGTTAAGTTTTTTGAGACACTCGGCGTTAAAGCCTTGGGCTCGTGCTTTGTGAAGCACCCAAACGCACAGGGAAGCAACGATACTTCACCCTTCGCTGTCTGTTGTGGGGCCCTTGCTCTGTGCTCAGGTTTTGTAATTCTTCTCCCAACAGCCAGTGCCGTGAAGCTGAACAAGCAACAGACAGATATTGCTGTGAACTGGGCGGGAGGCCTTCACCACGCTAAGAAGTCCGAGGCTTCTGGCTTCTGTTATGTCAATGATATCGTCTTAGCTATCTTGGAGCTCCTCAAGTACGAGTGGTACTCTTTACCCCTTTTGTCTGTCTGTTCTGCTGCATTTCCTTGGAATCCTTATTGCTTTCTTCCCAGTGTGTTCTTTTTGGTGCTTTTTCTTCATCTGCTTTTTCCCAGGAGGGCTTGATGAGCTCTCTGTTGGGATGCAGTGCCCTCTCTCCCGAAGGATCTGTCCAGCGGTGACACTGTGCAGGAGGCACAAGGCTTCAAGTGTTGCGCAGTTGCTCTTGGGCCCTTCTCTCTACCACCCACACTTGGAAAAGGGCCCGTGGCTGTAATATGTGACAGCTTTTGGCTCAAGGCGAACCTTGGTGGGAGGCTAGGGCGTAAAAATGCAGCCTTTTGGCTGAATCTGAATAAACTGAGTTGCGTCTGCCTTCAAAGATCAGCAGCAAAAGCTGCTTTATTTTCCTCTGTCGTTCTGCTCTGCTGGTGGCTGAGGCGCGTGTCCGTTCTCAGCTACGCTTTCACCTGCAGGCTCTGGGGAGCGAGCTGCCTGGGGGCTGTGTGGCATGGGGGTCAGCACCGGGGTCCGTGCTCCTTCCCTTTGCTCTGCTGGTGAAGGCAGCTTCTGCTCTGCACAAATGCACTGGTTTGACTCCGTTCTGATCCTAGGTATCACCAGAGAGTGCTGTATATTGACATTGATATTCACCACGGAGACGGCGTGGAGGAAGCTTTTTACACCACAGACCGTGTCATGACCGTGTCCTTTCATAAGTACGGAGAATACTTCCCAGGAACAGGGGACCTACGGGTGAGAATGATGGCTTAGCAGAAAATCACCTTGAAATTTGGTCTCTTCCATCTCTTTGCTGTCATACTAATTTAACTAAAGCCACTGCTCTCCTGGATTTTTCTGCTCTCAAAGTGGCAAAGGGCAAAGGCGTGTATATGGGAGGCAGCTGGCTCCACTTTTGGAGTAGGTGCTTTCTTCCTGTGACCATGGCCTCGTATAATAATAAAACGGAGGCTTTGGAATCAGTTTCTTAGCAGCCTTCAGGTGGGATAATGCTCAGAAAAGGGACTCTGAGGATGGCACGTTGGTCATCTGTAGCTGCTTGCAGGCTAAGCTTGGTCACACAAGCTTTTGGGGGAAAGCTTATGAGGCAGAATTTCTGTGCAGGTTGGTTTATCGTGCTGGCGTTTCCTCCTGTGAGTCAGTCCTGCACGTTAAGGAATCCGGGAGTAACTGCGCTGACTGCTTGGCTCTTCCAGGTTAGATACAGGCGTGGTTCCCTTTGGGACTTCTGACGTCGCCAGAGTGCCGTTCTCGAGGGGTGAAAGGTTCTTTACCGTGGGGTTTTTTTTATATGCTTTTTAGTGGAATTACATTTGTCTGATCCGAATTCTCTTGCCTTCCACTTCTGAGTTGTGTTTTTTCAGCTCTGCCCAGAGTTGGGTGCTAATGCTGTGAACTTTGGTGCAGCTGGAGCTTTCTTTTCTGGTGTAGCCACTCTGCACCACAAATGGAGTAATTCTTTTTAATAAAACACTTGGATATGAGAGAGATAATGTAAATGTAAAACTATATATATTATCTTAAAGTAAAAATAGATTCTTTCCATTACTAGACTGCACGGTCAGCCCAAACTGGTATTTTGGGCTGTGCATCTCCGCAGCGTACAGCTGTGGAACTAGAATTTTGGCTGCTGGTTTTACTGCTGTGTATGAGAGTGGCTGTTGTGAAACATGAGGTTTCTCAGTGAGGTGAGGTGAGAGCCCATGTGCTCGTGCTCAGAGCAACACGTAGTTGTAGATTTTCCTTGACACTGAGGACCAAATGCACCCACTGATGCCAAATAAGCTGCTCTTGGAGCTGACTGGAAAAAAAAAGCCCAGGGCAGTGTTTGTCTGTGAGATTTTGCGTTTGGCTCACACTGATGGGAGTCCCAGACTTCCCTTGCTCTCTTGTTGCGTTTGGTTCTCTGGTGACTCGCGGTCTCTCCTGCAGGATATCGGTGCAGGCAAAGGCAAGTACTACGCTGTCAACTATCCCCTGCGGGACGGAATCGATGACGAGTCCTACGAAGCAATATTCAAGCCAGTAAGTGAAGACAGCTTTGCTGAGCGATCCTTTGTGCATCCTGCTCTGTCACTGGGTGGCTCGTGGAGCCGTTCTTTGCGGGGATGGATTCAGTCTTCTGAGATAGGATTCTTCAGGGGTTGTGTTCCTCCTTAACAATCGCAGCCTGTCGTCACTGAGCGGCTCTTTGTGAGAGCCACCAGTACAGGGGAGTCAGCAGCTGTGGGAACACTGGGGCTGTCTTCATGTCACTTGCTGACATGGACATGACTGTGGGGCTGTGACACTGTCCTGTGGTGAGTGTGTAACAACGGGTTTCTTGTTTAGGTGATATCTAAAGTGATGGAGACCTTCCAGCCTAGCGCAGTTGTGTTGCAGTGCGGGTCAGATTCTCTGTCAGGGGACAGGCTGGGTTGTTTTAATCTGACCATTAAAGGTAAGAGTGCCCCGTACAGCACAACGGATGTAATTAGATTTCACCAAAAAGTTTGTTCTTAGGCCGTGAGCTGTGACCTTTTCCCCTGCTGCTTTCGCTGCAGGTCATGCCAAGTGTGTGGAGTTTGTAAAAAGTTTTAATTTGCCTATGCTGATGCTGGGAGGAGGTGGCTATACGATCCGCAACGTGGCTAGATGCTGGACCTACGAGACTGCTGTGGCTTTGGACACCGAAATTCCCAATGGTAACTTTCCCCAGGAGCCTCTGAAGCAAGACTAAGGGACAGTGACACTCTAGTAACAGAGCTCAGGGAAGTGATGTTGCTGTGGGAGAGGCAGCAACCCTAAGATGTTTCTTTAGCTTTGGGTTATTGCTGTGGAAGAGCTTTTGGATTCCCTGGTTTGCAGTAGCTGTTCTTGTTTGCATTTCAGTCCTGTAGCTCTCCCCTCCAGCAAATGGCCTTCTGCGGAAAACTTTTGTGTAAGTCGATGGCGTAAAGCTGCCAAGTAAGCTTTGGTTGCCCTGTTGCTAAGTTGCCTGTTTTGATCTGAGTTTAGGTGTAGGAGCTGAAGCTCTCATAGCCCAGTTGTGCTTTTATGTAGCACTGAAGTACAGGGTGTTTATGGGGTTTCATTATTGATCCAGTGGTAATTTGGGATTTATTCCTTTTCAACTCACCTGCAGAACTTCCCTATAATGACTATTTTGAGTACTTTGGACCGGACTTTAAGCTCCACATCAGTCCCTCGAACATGACTAACCAGAACACCAACGAGTATCTCGAGAAGATCAAGTAAGTGTTTGCTCCTCCTGGCGAGACTTGACACCTTCTTCGGGGGCCCTCGCAGCCGTGGGTGGCATCTTGCTGACGGAGGGATTCCTTTCCTGGCTGGCTCTAGGCAACGTCTCTTTGAGAACCTGCGCATGCTGCCTCATGCCCCTGGTGTCCAGATGCAGCCAATTCCTGAGGATGCTGTTCAGGAAGACAGTGGAGATGAGGAGGAAGAAGATCCTGAGAAACGCATTTCAAGTACGTGCTTGTCTCCGGCGTGGGTGCGCTGCCCGCCTGGGAAGCGTGCTGCTCCTCCTCAGAGCCTGGCGCTGCCAAAGCTGACCAGGATCAGTTGGCTGGAGAAGGGTGCAGGCTCTAAACAGAGTTACCTCAGTAAAAGAGAGGAAAATATACGATTCAGATAAATCTCCCTTCTAAAGTCCTTCAGTTTGAATCTGTTCCCACCTTTCTGATTGGTTTTGTAAACTAAAGCAATGATGCTGAGCACTGCAGGGCTGAGAGATTTATTTTCCTTTGGAGAAACGGTGCTTTTGCCAGATGATTTCCATAATGGGAGAACGTAGGCTTTCATGTGAGAATTAAAACAGTTCCTGTGATGTAGGTGCTGTGACAGGATCCTTTCTGGGAGACTGTCAGGTTGGGTCCCAGAAGTTGTCTTCCGCAGTGAAAATGCTCGTTCGTATCCAGATTGGCTTTGAGATCTGGCAGACGGATTTTCTCAGCGTGAGGTCGGTTAACCTGCTTACGCCGTCAAGTCTAGACATCACACTGTACCTAATCCAAGTCGCGCGTGTGATCTTGATCTCGGGCCTGAGCACTTAGGAGCGATGAGTTAAAAGATACGACAAGTAGGAAGATGGAAGTGTTTTTATCGTGGCCTAATTCTGACTCACGTAGGCTCGTCAGTTCGTTGCTGTGTGTAGGTGTGCTTGGAGAAGTCAGTGCTCGGTATCTGCTGAAACAACCTCTTCTCCTCTTTGCGCTCAGTCCGCAATTCTGATAAGAGAATATCCTGTGATGAAGAATTCTCTGACTCTGAAGATGAAGGGGAAGGAGGGCGCAAAAACGTCGCCAACTTTAAGAAAGCTAAGCGTGTGAAAACCGAGGAGGAAAAGGAGGAGGAGGAGAAGAAAGGTAGGTGTGACAGCTGGGGCTGGAAGCCCTCCCTGCTCTGGCCCTTTGCCTGGCAGGTGCTCTCCTGCTGCAAGACTGTGTGTCTTTTTTTTTTTTTTTTCCCCCCGTAGATGAGAAAGAAGAGGAAAAAGCAAAAGAGGAAAAAGCAGAGCCCAAAGGGTGAGCTCTGGCACGGCGATTAAAGCCAGGCCTGTACTTTGCTGAGCATCTGCAATGCCCCCCGGGGGGAAGTGGCACAAGTTGGGGGGGGTTGAAGGAGAGACGTGCTGGTTCGGATGGTTTTGTCACGGGGCTCTTAACGGGAAGAAGTTGGCACGTGTAGAACAGCGCGGCTGCGAAAGCCCTCGGTGAAAAGGGCTTAAAAATACGGAGCCTACGCTCAGTAATGTGATACAAGTTTTAGATGCAGATGGGCCATATAAGCAGCGTTTTTAAGGTTGCAGTTCGAGCTCGTTGTTGAAGCTTGGGCACAGCCCGAGGTGCTTGTTTAACCCGAATTCTTCCCTGCTTGCTTCCACAGGGTGAAGGAGGAGACGAAATCCGCCTAAGATGGCTGCAGCCGGACAGTTCCTGTCAGTGCGTAGTTGTCGTAGGTTAGCTTTTCTGGTTGCCTCCCATTCCACAGGATTTATATTTTATATATGTTTCTGTATATATTTCTATATAAATATATAAATGACTTGAGAACTGTAAATTATTCCTTGCTGCACTCCGCTGGGAGCAGAGAGGGAGGATTCTGCGGAGTAGACAGACCTGCACTGCCCAGATTTGGTGACTGGGAAGTTTCTTGCCTTCCACTGCCTCCTTAGTGTGTCTTTAAAAAAAATCACTTCCTTTCGTTACTCTCTCCTCCAGAATAACCACCCTGGGAAAAGAATAATTTAAGTAGAAGTAGTATCTGCATTTCAGGTTAGGTGGAAAGATGGCCATGAATTTTCTTTTTTCTTTTTTTTTTTTCTTTTATTTTGTGGGAGAACACGAGTTCCCAAATGAAGCCTGTGAGAGACTTTGGTCTTCAATTTGATTCCACCGTGGCAAGTAACTGCAAGCTGGTGCTGCTTCTCAGGGTCAAATAGTGCAGTTCTTGAATAGAGTTGGCTACCTCCCTGCAGCAAACTTGTGGAAAGAGATGAAGCAGCTTAAAAGCGATCTGAAAAGCGCTTTAGTGAATCGGCCCGAGAGCCCTGCAGGTGCAGATCTGGAAAATGCAGGATGAGAATCGCCCGAATGCGGTGGTTGACATTTTCCAAGATCTTGTCGATCCAGTTAGCGCAGCAGCATGGTGCGTCTCGAGCAAGAGAAGGGATGAGATCTTTTATACCTTTTTTTCTATACCTGTTGCCCCTTTTTGGGGAGGGGGAAGTGAGTTACTGCCCGTTTGGCCGCCTGCTTTGCTTTTCCTGCTTGTCCTGCCTCGGCTCCACGTGCCGGGAATGCGCTTTCTCGGTCCTGATCCGTGTCCTAGGCTGAAACCACTGCAGAAATTCCTGACTTTAGTCCAAAGGCCAGACTGAACGGAGCCCAGCTGGTGCGTGTTGCTGACTGAAAACTTTCCTCTGAAGTTACAAATGTTTTCAGCTCGAACCTTTCCTCTTGCTCTCAAGGCCAGTAAACACGTAGAAGAACCTTTTTATCGGCTGTCGGAGCTGTTATCTTTAGAAGGGAACAGCAGATGGGGCTCTGTGCATTTTTATAACTGCTTCTCTTCCTACTCCCACGCGCTATCTCACACCCAAAGGTCTTTGGTGACCAGAGCTGGCCTTTGCATCTCGTTTGGTACCGGCTGATCATGAGATGAGCTTTTAGTGAAACGCTTTGCAGAAGCTTTGCAGGCGGTTCTGACTCGCTGCTCTCCTTTCTCAGGGGCATTCCTCTGTCCCTAAGAGGATCTGTACCTCCCACGGAGCGCTGCGGAGGGTTTCAACTCTAATAATGCTGCTAACTTAACACAGGTTATTTTTTAAAGGTTTTATTTTTTTAATTCCTTCTTTTCCCTTTTCCACCGTGAGTTTTTTAGTCTCTTTGAATCCGAGTGATGCGTCACTCCCGCTCTTCAGTGTTTGTATGTGAAGCGAGAGAGATCGGTGTATCTTTGTGTCGGGGAGGGGGGGGGAATATATTGTGGTTTTCTAAAGATGCTTTTATTTTGAATTTTGAGAATCTTTGTAATAAAACTGGTACATTTCTACGGTTGGTGTGAGTTTGTACTGCTTTCTGCTGAGAGGAAACACTCCGAGTGGGAGATCAGTTTGTTTTCAGGAAACGGTGCAGTAGCTTGGTCGTGTCATGTAGGTCCCAGCAGCAAAATATTCCAAAATAAGGTGTTGGAAAGAAAGGTGAGGCGTGATTACTTTCCCTCCTCTGTCAGGAAGAGGGCTGCGTTGGTTTAAATGCATTTTATCTGGAAGGTATTCTGTGCTGCGTGTGAGAGATTGCTCTAGTTTCCTTTGTAGGTGTTTGTTGTTGGTGGTTTTTTGGTTTTTTTCTCCCATGTTTTATAAAAATAGCTTTGAAATTCTCTTCGTGACCCTCCAGGGAAAAGGTAAGTCAAAATGCCACAGCTTTTGTTTGCGCTCGCTTTTCTAATAAGGGTCACTGGGGCAGGTTTTCTCCCTCTCTTCCCTAAATTACAGCTGGTTCCCATCCAGCTGATGTTAATTGGGTTTGCAGATGTTAATTGGGTTTGCGGTTTGGTTGGAGTTACGGCTCACGCTCCGAAAGCAAAGGTAATCTACAAAAAAAGGAATAATAAGCTACGAGAAGGGAGTATCTTTTGGATGAACCTAAGTGGGTTTTGTCTGGTATTGAAGCGAAAAAAAAAATTACTACACTTAGGAGGAGGTTAATTCACCAACCAAGCGGGGATCGCGCCCGAAACGGACACAAAAGGTTGATAAAGCGACGCTGCTGTTCCTGTAAGAAAAAGCTCGATGTGGCGCAGCGCTACAGTACGCGGGGAAGCTGGAGTTACCTTTCTTATCGCCGCAGACAATAAAACCCTTCTCCTCCTCCTCCCAACACAAACCCCGGCCCAACTGGAGGTGCCTCGTGCGCCGCCGCAGCCTCCGCTCTCCCAGCCCTGCTCAAAATGGCCGCCACGCACC
>NW_009712241.1:15786-17078 GCF_000703405.1 Apaloderma vittatum
CACAGCGAGCTCGGGGATCGCTCGCAGACCACAGCGCCTACATTTAAAACACTTTTTTCCTCTCTTGTTCCTCCCCTTAAACGAGGACGAGGCCCTGCTTGACCTACCTGGAGAGCGGCGCTGGGCCCTGCCCTGTCGGGGGGCAAACAAGCGTCCTCCTCGCTTTTCCGCGCGGCCTTTGCCAGCCAAGCCAGCAGGGACGGGGGACAAGAAGGGACTTGTCTCGAGAGGGCAGGCCCCAGGAGCTCAGGGAGGCTGTAGCCTTCCAGCTCCGAGAAGCAGAGCCCCTTCCGTCCCTCTGCCTGTCTCGGAAAAATCACCTCGACCGCTGGGCAGATGATGGGAGAAATAATAGAGGGCACCCACTGCGCCTTCGTTTTTCTCTTTGGAAGTAAATCTTTGCTCCCAGGGCATTCTTTTTTTTTTTTTGTGCTCTAGCGCATCTTTTCCAAAAAGAGGAGCCAATCCGCTTCTAAAGCCGCTAAAAATACGTATTTGAAATTAAAGAAACCAAGCTGAAATGGGAATTTCACCCTCCTGAGCCTCTCCTCATGAGAAAAGGCTTTCCTTTCTCCCTCTGCTAGGAAAAAAAATGGGGTTAGATCCTGAAAAAAAAACCCAGGTAGCGAGGAGCCAGCAGAACCGTGACCCTAAGGCAGCGACAAGAGGCTCGTGTGAGAACGTCCTTTGTGGCTGTGGCTCCACATCTGCTGCGAGTCCATGAACCGCGAGCAGAGCCCGGGCTGGGCTGACGAAACGCAGCAGCTGTTGAACTAAAGAAGCAACTGCCATCTTCCCCGGCCCCTGCCGGGCACCCAGGACAAGAAGGACTCCAGCTCACCCGTAAAGGGGTCACCATTTATTCCTTTCACATGTTACAAGAAAGCCCGTACAGCTTGCTTTTTGTTTTTGTGGGGTTTTTTTGTTTGGTTGGAGTTTTTTTGTTTTGTTTTTTAGAAGTTAGAAAACTGCAAATCAAGTGTTTTGGCCATTAAAAAAATTATTTACAGAGAAAACAACATTGCTTCACATTATACAGCTGGCAGGCCCCCTCCCTCCACCCCACGCCCTGAAAGTTATCCCTTAGAAGCAGAATTAAACACAGCGGACTTACAAGCTTTATGGTTTTAAGCCAATAGTAAGACATTATAAAAAAAAAAAAAACTAACCAGATTAGCTTTTTAAACCTTCGATTTCTATAAAAAGCACAAAATACTTTAAATGAAGTCAGAACCAGGAATGTAAACTGAGAGGGGGAAAAAAAAAAAGAAAAGAAAGAAGAATCCATTGAA
>NW_009712241.1:17092-17399 GCF_000703405.1 Apaloderma vittatum
TTGGCTGGGCTTCGAGGGCTGCCGGGAGGAGCGTGGGGACAGTCAGGAGGCCAGCAGAGACACCAGAGTGGGCTGGGAAACCTGGGGTCTTACAAACTGTAAATTCCAGTTACGTCCAGGATAGTCTTCCTCCACAGTTTTCGTTTTGTTTTAGTAAAACTACTCCAAGTTGTGGGGGCGGCGGTGGGAATCCAAACCAGCTTCCTAACGGGGGAGTGGAAAAGAACTCTGGGAGGGGGGGTGTGTTGGTTTTAAGAAAGCGTTGTCAGTTCTACGTGGGACGGGGAGGTGTGTGGGGGGCAAGGCA
>NW_009712242.1:0-35507 GCF_000703405.1 Apaloderma vittatum
TACCCTCCAGGGTGTCAGCTGCCCCACATAGTTGGGTGTTGTCGGCAAACTTTCTGAGGGTGCACTCAATGCCACTGTCCGTGTCGCTGACGAAGATGTTGAACAAGATTGGTCCCAGTACTGATCCTTGAGGGACTCCACTTGTAACTGGCTTCCACTTGGACATGGATGCATTGACAGCCACTCTTTGGGTGCAGTCGTCAAGCCAGTTCTTTATCCACTGAATTGTCCATCCTTCAATACCATATTTTATCAGCTTGGAGACCAGGATGTCATGCAGGACAGTGTCAAATGCTTTGCTCAGGTCGAAGTAAATAACATCAGTTTCTCTTCCCTTGTCTATTGATGTTGTGACCTTCTCACAGAAGGCCACCAGGTTTGTTAGGAACGATTTACCCTTGGTGAAGCTGTGTTGACTGTACTCAATCACCTCTTCATTATTCTTCTGCCTCAGCAGTGTCTCCAGGAGGATCTGTTCTATGATCTTACCAGGCACGGAGATGAGACTGACTGGCCTTATTCCACTGCATCTCAAAGTCCTCTGAATAATGCTTTTTTAAATGACAAAGCCTGTTTCTTTCTGTTCCTCTTATCATACCTTTTAAAACAGCCTGTCCTTTCACAATGAAGTCACATTTTAAATGTTGGTAGACATTTCTGTTTTCTGGAGACTACAAGCAGGAAAGAAGCTCCTCATGCCAAGAAGTCCCATGTACTTATATTTAGCAGAAACAAGTCAGAGTTTTAGGGGGAGAGTTACGGGTTTTGGCAGGGAGAGGGAAGGTAGAGGTATGTGTGGGGTTTTTTTCATCTGATGTTTCTTTCTTTCCTTAGTTTTACTTTAAAGGAAAATGTATCAAAAACATTTTGTTGGTGCCAATGTCTCTTATTTTCATGTTGTAACCCGTGTGTTATCCACACAGTTTGCTAAGCAAACAGGTGGATCAGTCTATGCTGAGCTTTTGGCATATAGTTAGGGCACTCCAAAGAGCAGAGCTAGATTATCTAAGCCATGTAGAAACATAAGATTGCCATTCAAGTTCATGCTAAAACTTTCCCTAAACTGTCTGTGTTCTTCTTCTAGCTGTGATCAGCGATGAATGTCCATGGAAGTGAATAACAATGGGTCAAGCATGTGGCAACAACCCTCAGAAACTATCACATCTTAGCTCAAGGACTTGCTAGTTTATTCCCAGCTCAGGGTTTTCCTGAGGAATTTAATAGACCTCATTATTCTTTTTTCTTCCATATATTAATTTGACTGATTCTCAAGCTCATGACAACTGTTTTATTCACAATGGCCTGTGGGAAGGAATTCCACAGAACCTGTAGATGTAATGTACAGAAATACTCAGGCTGGTTCATTTGAGCTGTCCACTTGCCCATTCGGTATGTGGCACTGCCAAGGTGAGTTTAGCTACTTCTCCATGGCAAAGCAAGGAATTCATGCACATTTATAATTATTTAGTCTTGTGCCATCACAGTAATTTGCCTTAAATTGTTCTTTTTCCTCTATTTTACTCAGTTTGACTTACTGATGGGAAGATTTCATTTAATGAAGTCATTTTATTTTAGACTCTGATTATAACATGGGTATTCCACTTGCCCGATAAATTATCTCTTTGCATCCATTCCCATTTCAGTTTCTTCTGCTGGAACTTGGCTGACTAAAACAGTGTATAATATTTAGATGAAGACCTCCCAAGAGTCCTGCACAGTGCAGTCATATTTTCTTAGCTCTACTTGAAAAGCTTTCTCCAGTTTTTGTGCTAGGATTGCTGTTGCTTCTTTCCCAGTGGTGTTTTTGTAGCCATCCCGTCACTGATTCATGAACCCACTTTCTCTTTTTCCCTTATTTGTCACTGATGACATACCAGAGCCCTAGGAGTCCTTCAGTGGATGGCACCATCTAGCACAATGTTAATTTCCATCCTACTTGCTATCCAGGTCAACCAAATCTCCTGCATGATATTCTCATCTCCCCATTATTGAGTATGTTTGCCAGCATCTGAAAGGCCTAACTGCACAGCCTGATTTAAAAAGCAGCTCTTTCACAAACCTATGCCTTTAACCTAACCCTCCCTGAAGCTTCTCTTCTGGAATGCGTTCTGCCGTAGTAGCTCAATTTGAAGCAAAACGATAGAGGTAAGCTTCCTTGAGGGCAGCACATCACACACTGAGGATTACAGAAATGAAAGTGTTTGAAGGAAATGCGGTCTATTTAGCACAGCAAGCCACACGTCAGCCTCCTGTGAGGCTGAGCTATATTAAGGAACAAATGTCAAGACGTATTATGCTTCTGACAGGCACAGTGCCTCTCATGGGCACGGAGAGGAGTGAAGTGCTGAAACAGGCTTGCTACACCTATGAGGGGAAGGGGCAAATGTCCATCCCAGTTCCCCAGTGAAGGAGACTGGCTTCTTGTAACCTGCCCATGAAGGTTAATAATGGGAACAGGGAGTGCTAGAAACATAGCTATGAGGATTTCTTCTCCAGACTTCTCTCTTTTGCAGGGATGTGATCATGTCTAGACTGCATGGGAACTTCACTGAATGTGCAAAGGTTACTTGAAGAACTCGTACATACACAGATACCCACAACCAGAGATTAATTAGGCTAATACTAGCTGACCAATACCGTCAATAAAAAATTCTCTAATCTGACATCCTCCATTAGAAAAAGATACTTTAAGAAGAATCCTTCTGTAAAACTACAGTTGTGTTTCTGTATATCATGACTACCAATGTAAGATGGCTGAACAGTACCTGTGAAGTGACAAATAAGTGACAAATAATTAGCAAATAACCAAGATAGATAAAACTTAACTGAAAAATGTTATTAGTGGGTTATTACTATCAGATTATAGCTGCCTTGGCTTCCCAGGTAAACCAATGACCAGACAAAAGAACTTACCATAAATTAAGACAAAATACTTTGGTAATGGTTCAAAGGAGAATTTGCAAGGTGTTTCCTAAATACCTGCCTTCCCATTCATGGGAGCAAAACAAACCAGAGATGCACCTTGTAAAAATAGGCCTAGTGCTGTGTTTACATTCTCTGTTCGCTGTGGATTTGTATTTTAGGGCAGACTCCAGGTAGGATTAAGAGACACAGCAGTCAATTTTCTCTTAACAGGGAATAACTTTCCTGAGAAGTGAGAATGACGGAGTCACTTTAGCTTTAGTTAAGTAAATCTCTTAAGGATATAATCCATACCAAATGTTCATCAAGGAAAGGTACAAAACCAGAATTTGCCCACTTTTAGTAATAGTTTTCTGTATTTGGTTGGCATAGAGATAAGTGAAATCTCCCAAGAGACTCCTGCTCCATCCAGGCAAACTTTCAACAAACCTCTGCAAATAATCTGGAGTTAAAGGTTTGCCTGCAAGTCTGGCAGTCTGCTTACTGGTCCCTTTCTGTCTTTCAGTCTCTGAGTCAGCCCCTCTAATTGATTATGGCATTTGCACACAACTATCTATTAAATAACTGTTATTATCTTAATTCAGAGTTCTGTGTGTTTACCCTCTGGCATCCAATCCAAATCCCATTAAAATAAACTGGGAAATAAAAACCAACTTGCTGACTTCAGTGGAGGCTGAGTTACCTATGACTATGTTCTCACACTTCACTTTCGTTACAGTTTATTTCTTTCTTTTCATCTTCAGTTACTGAATTCTTATTTTTGTTTTATTTTATATGATAATGTATAGCTTTGATGCTATGAATTAGCTGCCATATTCCATGGAACTTGCCTAGTCTCCCCACCTACTTGCAATCAGAATAATGGATCACCTCAAATCTGAAATTGCTCCTGCATTGGTTGCGTGACAGTTTCAGTTCCAGGGACTTAAAAAAAGATGTCAAGATATGTTAAAACAGATGATTGATAGAATCTTACAAGAGGTTTCTTCTAACAGAGAATCTATCCCAATCTGCAGAACAAGCTGGGATTGTATTTTGTGCTGTATTTTATAATGGCCCTCTTCCAAAGCCTCTTTCTCCAAAGGATGGATCATTAAAAGATGGTGACACAATTCAAAGCTTCCATTCTTAAAAGAGGTGTGCAATGGATTTTTTTTCGGGTTTCAGAAATAGATATAAGAGGTTGAAAATAATCCACAGAGAACTTTTCTGTTGTAACACATGTACTACAGAGATCAATTACAAAGGCACAAAAAAGTGGAACCTTATCTTTAGAATAGTGCCATTCAAAGCTGTGAAAATGCTGGGAGAAAAAGAGTCTGCAAATATTCATTTAAATTTAAAGTATTAATTGGTTCCTCTATGCTCATGCCTCCTTTTCTGAACACTCTGCTTGCATGAATATTCACAGGAAACAAGCTTTCTCTCACGTGTTCTGTGAACAATGTCAGTATTATAATATTGTTGTGAGGAGTTAGTGCTAATTTTGTAGATATCCATTTTAGTCTTAGCAACAGCCCTACCACATTTGCTGGCAAAGAATTTTCTATTCACCAACACTGAAAACTCAGGCAAGGACCTGAGACTCGAACTGAGTTCTTTCCTCTACTTACTGTTATCTCCTCCAGCAGCAACTCACTTGCTGGTGATACCTCTGCAGTGTGAGAATGCGAAAGTTAAGAAAAAGATCTGCACTCTTTTTCTTAAATACCTCCTCATACTGATGTTAACATAACTCAAACTTTATCAAGAAGGTACACAAAATGACTTGACAATTGTTTTTATTTACTGGTGGCAAGCCCATGGAGAATCATTGAAATGGCGAACTCTGCTCAGACATTGCAAATGTTTGGATTGCAAATTCTCTGTCCTTCCATTACTCTGTTAAGTTGAATTCAGTGGCACAAACAACTAGGCTAAAACAGAGCAGTGATATTTCTAATTTCTCTAGCTTGCCTTTTCACCCATCTAGTCCTAGGAATTTGAAGTGAAAAACTGAAGCAGCTAAGTTTGTAAGATGAGACGTGGTTTTCAACAGGTCAGAGATTCACCATGGGTAAGTCACTGCCAATTGACTGTCAGAGAAACTTTCCACATTCCTGTTCTGGAATACGGCCTTTAGAATCAAGTCTGTGCCAAGAGGTGCTTTCAAGAAAACTTCATGATGGCCCTCATCCAGTAGAGCATTTGAAAACATGCTTAACCTTGAGTGGCTGAAAATTCCTACCTGAAGAGAAGTATTTTCATTCCTAAAGCCAAGCACATGCCTATGTTTTAACTATATGAAGTACCATATGAAAAGAACATCCAGTCCTGTGAAAACACCAATATCAGGCTGTATCATCAGCCAGTTCTGTTGTTAGTTCACCCTCTTTTTTTCTTTTTTTTTAATCCTTTTTAAAAATAGGCTGCTGTTCTGCAGAATACTATGTCAATAAAAATTAGATAAGCACAAACAAAATGAACATCAACACATAGCTCTCAGCCTGTATCTACATCTGAAAGTTGGGAAAAGAAAAAAGTTAATTCACCTGAGCAACAAATCCTACCAAACCAGTTATTAACACTGATGGGGATTTTGAATACCAGTCTGAGATGCCTACAGACATGGTACATTTAATACATAAAATGGAAATACATAGACTAAAGGGGAGAAAGTGAATATCTTTTTATTTCCATTTGCTAGAAGATACAGTTATGTAATAGGGCTTTTTTTAAAGTCTTTCAGACTAACTTTTCTAGGTCAATAGACACATTTTGGCTAGAAAGCTTTCATTAAAAAATGGAACAGGATAGTATTTCCAGTCACATTGCCTGTAAAAAAGGTTACAGTGCATTTCTGTGACCTTCTTCCTCTTTGCTCTGGTATCTAAGGTGAAATGACACACAAGGTCTCAGATAACTCACAGAGAAGAGCTCAAAGCCAAAGAGTTTTCAACCTTTAGCAATCATGCCAAAGCACTCGTATCTCACTCACTCTATCTTTCACCTGGTCTAGGAGGCATAGTGCTGCTTTTTTTTTAAAGCAAAATGCACAACACGTTTTAGTATTCCACATTCAGTTTAACACAGGGGTTGTTTTCAGCATTTTTTGGTTGTTTGTACGGTGGTTTGATTTGTACTGTTTATGCAGTTACATAAGAAAATTACTTTCTTGTATCACAGTAATATTATTTAATAATTCTTGCCATAATGAACACCATCCTTTTGAATCAACCATCGGCCTTTCAACTTCTAATGTGAGCAGGGTGGATTTTCTTTGGACAGGGATGCTGCTGTCTTAAAGAGAATCTACTTCTGTTCTTTCATGTTAGTGTCTTATCTTTCCCCATATGACAGAATGTCTGGTGGCAATTTCATAAAGTAATCAGAGACTAATATACAGTAACATGTGAATGGGATAGTTTTACTTCTTCTTTTTTCGTATATCACTTTTTGTTAAACAGAAATGCTTCTCATTTTTGTTATTTCCCTGCAGGATGGCTTTTCCCTTCCCTCTCCCCTTCACACATGTTGTCACTTCTCTTTAGCCCAGCAAAATTCCTTCTAAAATTTAGTATCTTCCATTTCCAGAAGAAAGCTGTTTTTCCTGTCAACTATACTGTAACATTTTTTATATAATGTTTTGGACTAAGTGCCAAACACTTAAAGGAAGAACCTTACAGAGTTAAGATACAACCATTTAGAGTTAGCTGGATCAGAAATAAAGAACCTCAATGCTATCAAACTAGGAAAAGGACCTTGTAAGATCAAGCTGTTGTGCTTTATGGTTTTACTGAACTGAATCTAATGAGAAACACATGTCTTATAAATGCATCAGTTTGGGGCCTTTTGCCATAATCTTTTACATATTTTAAGATAATCATTTACCCTCTTAAAATTAAAATAGATTTTATTTCTACTACTAATTATTTCTTTCCAGGAGTAGAAAGACCCTACTGGACGCTTGCTGCAGGTTATTCTGGTCACTGACAGAGAAACTCTGCTCTTAATAGTAGGACAGAAGAGGACAGTACTTACCATGAATAAAAGAGGCAGAGTCGAACACATAGTTCATTACTATCAAAAAGAAGATATATTTTGTACATTTGCAGATCACATAAAAGAAAACAAGCAACAGATTGAACACCCTACTCCCGTTATGTATTTTCAAAAGGATCTTCTGCCTTGCCTCTCTTTCTGACTCATGCTTCCAGCTCATCGCAGAAGACTAGGAGAAAATCTCTTATTGAGAACATCCTCCAACCTAAAGTTTGATTTCTCTTAATTTTTGTGCCATTATTTGAGTTTCGCATATATAAAAGTATAAATGAACAGCTGCAATTTTTTTTGCAGAGTCAGATTTCTTGTGCTGAGTCTAGAATCTGTGATTTAGCAACATCTGAATGTTTGTCATTCTTAATGTTTCAATGAATAGACAGAAGCTGGGCTGAGAAAAGCATTCTGCCTTCTCTAGACTCTAACTGAAGTAGAAGACATCTGTAGTATGAGTTATGTGCAGATATCAGCCATCTTTAAAAAAGAACAAGGAAAGCCACCAGTCATTTAGACTGATTTCAGTCCTTACTAAAGCTATGTAGACCACTTGGACTGATTTCCATTTAAAGAATTAAAGTGTCAGATACATTATATAAATACATAACCAGTTTAATTAAGAAATCACTTAAAATTAGTTTAGTTGACTGAATATAATAAGAAATCTTTCTTCATTAAGTGAAAATGACACATTCCAAGCAAAATAGAAGTGTTTGCATACTGCAGTAGTACTAGTTCAACTAAATGTATACCTATATCAGGTTAACGGTATTAGCACAATTTTCTCACCTCAGACATCGTTGCTGTTTTGAAATGCTAAAAGCAGTTCCACACTGGGTGGAAAACTATGCTTTTAGCTTAGTCTGGATATAGTTCAATCATAGACTCAGTCTGGCTTTCAGACTCCTCATACCACAACAAAAACATCATAACCACATGATACAAATCACTGTCTAGTGTCAGCTTACTCTGCTGGGTCAAACTTGCACAAAGTATTTGTGATTGTCTTTGCAGTACCAGAATTTGGAAATGTCTATACGAGTAAATCGAAAGAGCAAAAGAGGAAAAGACCATTTTCTATCACTGAGGCCAAGTAGCATAGAGTAGTGTATATCCGTGACATGAAACCCTCTTACCCAACAAAATACAAGGATAACATCTAAACAATTGTTGGAATTGCTTTCAGCTACCACTAATTGCCAAGTTATGCCCAAGTTTTATTTAGTGAATGTTAGCATGTGTGAGCCAAAACCATGCCTGTGGCAAAATTTTAGCAGTTCAGAGGACTGAGTTTCAGTGTCCAGGAACATCCTCCGATAGTTTGATCTGCATCAATAGAAGAAATCAGAGTAGTCACGTAGTTCTGTGTGAGATATGCTATCATATTTCAAACATGGTTTGCTGGAAGCGGCACACATCCTGCGAGGAAACTGTATGCTTTTGGGCCAAGAAGCTAAGAAGAATATAATTCCATGCAGCTTTGAGCACCCCCAGTGACAGCAGGTACCTTTCTTTGTCTGAGGACCTGAGCAGTCTCTTTTAAGTCCATTTCCACTTACCATAGACCAGACATGGTATGATTTATTTTACCATGTCCATTACACTTACATGAAAAATAGATCAAGTCTACATTTTTCCATAAGGTCTTTTTAACTCAGAAGAAATTAAATCTACTCCCATGGAATAAACAGCAAGTCTGGGATTAAAATGTTTAGTGACGTAACAGTGTCCACATCTGTTGTTACTGGTGGAGGATCCATAACCTTCTACTATATTGCAGTGAAATATTTTGGACATTGTTTTTTTTTAACTCAAATTGGAAGTTTAAGTCCAAACCTGTGGGGGAACCACAGGCAGAGGAAAAAAAAATAGTTCACCTCTGTTTGTAAATAGATTAGCAATTTTTTTTTTCATATTTATGTCAGAATTCCTCACAAATTCCCACTCACCCCTTCTGCTTTTCTGTTGCAGAAATGTATTTGGGGAAATCCACTAACTGATGTGATAAAAAGAAAAGAGGAAAAGAGGAATTTCCACAAGCTGCAGGTCAAACCATGGCTTCTTTGAAGGAAAAAACCTAGAATATTTTTAATTTAATCATCAGTCTCAAAGCTTTTTGAACCTCTAGTTTCCTTCTGGTGTTATTCTTTTACACTGAATTCTGTCTTATTGTCAAAAATCTGTCTGATGTCAAACTGACTGCCTGAGGTGGCCCTGTTTGAGCAGGGGTTTGAACCAAATGACATCCAGAAGTCCCTCCCAATCTCAACCATTTTGGTCTTCCTTGACTACAAAAATGAGAAACCCCTTCCTTCATCAATCCCTCAACTGCACTGGGAAAATGACGAACTGAGTCTTTCAGCCATGCTTGTCACCTTGGTATCCAAAATGGGAGAAATAAGAGAATAGAACAACTAAGAAGAAGAGAAATTAAATGAGGAGAGAAGATAAATAGAGTCAGTGGGGAAAAAAGCATCTATGAGCACATCAGTTTCACTATACTGTTCAGGACACAGTTTCACTCACTTCCCTGGTGTTCCAATTTTCCAATAGTTACTTGGCTGAATATCTTTTGCCCTAAAAATGAAATCCAAAATATGTTCTACTTTACGTAGTGACTTCTGGCTATGTAGATCTTGAGAATTCAGTTTAATATGCTTTAGGACCAAGAAACAGTGATACCTTCAAAGCCCATTTTGTACGGGAGAGGTGGATTTTTTTTATACTCCTATTATTCCTCATCTATATACTAAAATAATTTTCACTGGAACTGATTAAGAAAATACTTACACATATGAGAGGATTAACCAGAGTGATGGGTGGGATGTCTGATGAACATCCATTCAGGGGAGAACCCCTGCAAACAAAATGCAGGCTGCTAACCAGGATTGTTCTATTTTAAGTCTGAAGTCAGGGACACGGAATTCAGCAATAAATCTGAGGGGAAGAAGCAGTGAGTTTGAATCTTACAATGATATTAATCAGGAATACTTGATAAAAAGTGTGAAAGGGTGGGCTTAAAGGAGAAGATTTCTCCCTAGTCATTAATAAAAGGCTGTAGGGGGACTAGAAGAGAGGGGTCAGGATGAGGGAGAAAATTCAGAGTCTGAAGAAACCCAATGCAGAAACAGGAAGATTGAACATCTAAAGCCTTTCCTTAAGTTCAAAGACAGCTTAAGAGTGATCAGAAAAATGATTCAGAGAAATGTGGGAAGCTTTGATTACATTTGCTTAATTTTTGTGTTAAAAAAAACCAAAAACCTTATTCTGGAAACTATAAAATAAATGTACATGTTTGTTTACTTCCACTACTTTGCAGACCAAAAGACATCTTGAGTGGAAAGGAGACATTAGAGAGGGTAAGGTCAGGTTATTGAGGTGTGTGAGGAAGGCTGGGTCATGGGAACCCTGGGCTCTGTGCTGGTAGAGCACTGTGTGATCACAAATGGGAATGAACTTGTATTCAGAACAAAGACACAATCACACAAACAGGAGCAAAGAGTATATGTTGGTAACTATTCACAGAACTCATTTGAAAGTTTAAGAGCATATCAGTATAAATATCTAAACTGGTTAAATTTGAGAAATAAATCTGCAGTGCAAATCATCCTTTCTTGATAATGGAACCTTGTTATTTACAACGCTGTTCTCTATAATTTCAGCCTTCTTTCTTCTCTCTTTTCACCTGGATTCTGCGTAAATCAGCCTGAAATTTTTCAAAGTATTTATCAATGAATCTGAACCTAATTCTACCCTGGCTTTGATTTAGGAGCCCGAAACTCATTCACTGAGAGTTTATTCATTTATTTATAAATACAGAAGTTAACCAGAGCTTTGTAAAACAAGCGATTTATGAAAATTATCTTGGCAAATACTTTTCAATAACTAGCCTATCATTCTGAATTTCATAGATAATAATACTATTAGTCATCTGAGAGCAAAACATGATGAAGGTTTTTTTTGTAGTACTGTTCTAATATAGCATTCTGTTGGAAACCCATGACAATAAAGTCACAGTATTACTTCAAACAGAGAATGTATCATCATGTTTGCCTCAGTCTTCACTGACAAGTGCTCCAGACACACCGCCGAGGTCACAGAGGACAGAGGCAGGGACTGGGAGAACGAAGAAGCATCCACTGTAGGAAAAGCTCAAGTTCGAGACCATCCAAGGAATCAGAAGATGTACAAGTTTATGGGACTTGATAAGATGCATCTGAGGGTCCTGATGAAACTGGAAGATGAAGTGGCTAAGCCACTATTCATCATATCTAAGGTCTAAGAAGTCAAGGCAGTACAGTAAAGTTCCCACTGGCTGGAAAAGGGGAAGCATAATCCTCGTTTTTAAAAAGGGGAAAAAAAGACATGGGGAACTACATACCAGTCAGTCTCACCTCTGTGCACAGTAAAATCAGGGAGTCAATCTTCCCAGAAATAAGCTAGTGCACATGGAAAATAAGGAGGTAATTAAGGACAAATCACATCTAACAAATGTGATGTCCTTCTGTGATAGGGCTACAACATCAGTGGATAAGGGAAGAGCAACTGAAGTCACCTACCTGGACTTGTACTAAGCATTTGACACAGCATCTCACACAGCATCCTTATCTCTAAATTGGAGAGACATGGATTTGACAGACATATCACTCAGTGGATGATGAATTGGCTGGATGGTAACACTCAGAGCTGTGCTTAACAACTCAGCGACCAGGTGGAGGCTTGTGACACAGTTGGTACTGGGATCGGTGTTAACATCTTTGTCGGTGACATGGGCAGTGAGATTGATGCACACTCAGCATCACCAATGACATCAAGTTGTTGTGGTCATCACACTGGAGGGAAGAATGTCATACAGAGGGAACTTGACAGACTTCAGAGGTGAGCCTGTGCAAGCCTCATGACGTTCAAGAAGGCCAAGTGCAAGGTCCTACACAGGGGTCTGGAGCCCCCAACACACGAAGGACATGGACCTGTTGGATTAAGTCCAGAGGAGAGCTGGAACACCTCCTCCATGATGACAGGCAAAAAGAATTGGAGAACAGAAGGCTCCAGGGAGACTTTATAGTGGCCTCTCGGTACTTAAAGAGGAACTACAGGAAAGAAGGAGAGGGACTTTTTGTCAGGGAGTGTACTGATAGGACAAGGAGTAACAGTTTCAAAGTGAAAGAGAGTAGATTTAGATTAGATATTAGGAAGAAATTCTTTGCTATGGGGTTGGTGAGGCACTGTAACAGGTTGCCCAGAGAGGCTGAGGATACCCCCTCCCTGAAAGTGTTCAAGGCTAGGTTGGATGGGGCTTTGAGAAACTTGTTCCAGTGAAAGGTGTCCCTGCCCATGGCAGGGACATTGAAACTATATGATGTTTAAGGTCCCTTCCAACACAAACTCTTCTAGTTTCTATGTTCATTAGCAAAACCTTTTCCCTGACATGAATATTTTTTAAAAGTTTATCATATATTTGTAAAATAATTTGTTGAAAACGTGTGATATGGTGATGCAAAATCAAATCTTTAGAAAGGGGAATACCAAGATCACCTGCCTTTCCTAGTTCAATGTACCACTGCATTGTGATGGTTTCTAAACTAAGTCGTAGAAGAGTAGTGTGATTACAGAATAAAAAGAAAGGGTGATCTTTTAATTTTGTCTTAAACATATTTTGTACTTTGTATCACTTCTCACTTTAGCCATTTCTATTTTTTCTTTCAAAGCCAGACTTGATTTGAAATTATATTCTTCTTGCAGCCAATAGTAGGAACACTTACAGTAGCCCATCCTATAGGCTATTGACATCACTGTTTTACATGACATTATATATTGCTGCTTCAGTCCATATTTGTGGGAAAAGCACATACTCCAAAACAGGAATTTGCTCTTCTGCAAAAAACTGGGCTTGGTATTTCACATCTCCATTTGCTCAGATTACAAACTCTTTTTTGGACTGGTAAGTATGTACATGTAACCTGTAGTTAAGCATTGATTTCACATGACATCAGCCCCTTACAGGCCTAATCCTGCTTACACTATTTATATACAAAGTCTCTTCTCAGACAGTAACGAGTCATGAGGAAGCTAGCAGCACTTAGCTGCTATAACCTGTTCTTTTCTGTCTCCCATTTCTGCTCTTCACCCCAAAGTATGATCAGACCAGAATTAACCACTCATAACCTGCAAATCTACTATAGATGTGGTTTGTGTGGAAAACAAACCTAGAGTGAAAATAGGAGTCAGGAAATCTCGGCACTAACTGTAGACTGAGTTAACTCTGTCTGAGTTAAAACAAGCCTCTTCCTTTGACAGGCTGCCATCAGATACCTTTCTGAAGAGGGAGACTGCCGTTATTCCTGCAGACATAGTGAGTATGTAAGCATGTACTGATCCTCTGCTGCTGCAGCTTTTGTTTCCAGGCCTTCGTTTTCAATGGTTGCCATAGAATCTAGTAATTATCATATGAAAAGCCCCACACAAAAAACCCTCAAAAGCCTGTTGCTAAAGCCATGAACACTTTTCAATTTTCACCTAAAAGGAAAAAAAAAACAAGTCTGGAAGCCAAACGGTCGCTGAGGGAATAGTTGTCTTTAGCTCTCCTCCCTTTCTCCTTAGAGATGTCTTGTTTCTTGTTTCTTTTTTAGATATATAAACTCCTTACTGGATCTTCCTCCTGACTGTCATAACAATTACAGGCTATTTGTCCATCAAAGTAACTTTAATTGCCTCATAAGTCAAGAAAGGGCCATGAATTTTTCTTGCCTAATTTCTTATGCAGACTTTTCTGATTTAGCATGTGTTTGAGGATTTTTATGCCCAATTCCCAGAGCCTGACTTCAGAAAAAGTGAAAAACTACTAAAATCTGAAGAAGAAACAGACACTTCTTGATATATAAGCTTCTTATTCTCACAAGACTGCTATTTTAGTGTAAACAGAGGAAGTGTTTCTCATTGGGGCTGAGACCCCCTGCAAAAGACAAATTTTCCATATAGCCGTTTTAAGAATGAAGCCCAACCCCATTCACAGAGGTATTAGCTTATGCTGGAGAAATCAGACTCCAATTAGTCAAGCTGCATGTGTAACTCCAGTTGCGCAGTTTCCCTGTTTACTTCAGCATAAAGGAGGTAAAGAGAAGTTTTTGAATCTCACAACTTTCATATAAAACAGAAGCTTTGTTTTGAAAGATGAGCCATGATCTGTACAATATTTACAAGAATAGCTCAAAAATTTGATAAGACAACATAATATACACCACAGAATCACACAATTACATAGTGTTAGTGGTTGGAAGGGACCTCTGAAGATCATCTAGTCCAACACCCCTGCTTGGAGCAGGATTACCTATGGCAGATCACACAGAAATATGTTCAAACAAGTTTCGAATATCTCCAGAAATAAAGACTCCACAGCCTCTCTGGGCAGCCTCTCCGGGCAGCCTCTCCCAGTGCTCTGTTAACCTCACAGAAAAGAAATATTTCTTTATGTTCAGCCTGAACCTTCTGTTTTCCAGTTTGTGAACATTGCTCCAGGTCCTGCCACTGGACACCACTGAGAAGAGTCCGGCCCCATCCTCCTAACACCTGCCTTCTAGATATTTACAAGCACTGATGAGATCTCCTTTCAGCCTCATCCAAGGTAAACAGACCCAGCTCTCTCAGCCTTTTCACATACTGCAGGTGCTCCAAAGCCCCAATCATCCTAGTGGCCCTGCAATGGACTCTTTCCAGTAGTTACCTGTCTCTCTTGAACTGAGAAGCCCAGAACTGGACACAATACTCCTAATGTGGCCTCACCAGGGCAGAGTAGAGAGGAGAACCTCCCTTGACCTGTTGGCCACACTCTTTTGGATACACCCCAGGATGCCATTGGCCTTCTCAGCCATGAGGGTGCATTGCTGGCTCATGGTCAGCCTGTTGTCCACTAGGACTCCCAGGTCCTTTTGTCCAGAGTTACTCCCCAGAAGATCAGCCTCTAACCTGTACTGATACATGGGCTTGTTCTTCCCCAGTTGCAGTACTTGACACTTGCCCCTGTTGAATTTCATTAGGTTTCTCCCCACTCAACTCTCTGGCTTCTCCAGGTCACGCTGGATGGCAGCACAGCCTTCTGGTGGGTCAGCCACTCCTTCCAATTTTGTATCATCAGCAAACTTGCTGAGGATACGCTGTGTCCCTTCACCCAGGGTCATTGATGAATATATTGAATAGGGCTGAACTCAGTACCAATCCCTGGGGAAAAACAGTAGCCAAAGGCCTGCAGCTAGACTCTACTCCACTGACCACAGCTCTCTGAGCTCTGTCCTTCAGCAAACTCCAAATCCATCTCACTGTCCAATCATCCAGTCCACACTTCTTAAGCTTGGCTATGAGAATGCCATGGGAGACAGTGTCAAAAGACTTGCTGAAGTCAAGATAGACTACATCCACTGCCCTCCCCTTATCTATCCATCCAGTTATGCCATTGTATAAGGCAAACATGACTTTCCCTTGATGTTTCCATGTTGTCTAGTAATAGAATCATTAAGGTTGGAAAAGACCTCTGAGAACAACAAGTCAAACCATCCACTCAACACTACCATGACCACTAAATCATGACCTGAAGTGCTATTTCTACATATTTTTTAAATACCTCCAGGGACAGTGACTCCACCACATCCCAGCAAGTGGGAGGGGTTCACTACACAAAGGAACAACTTGCCTGCACAGAGATTTTCTACGGAATGGCTGAGGGACAGAGGCTGAGCTCATGAGTTGGTATCAAAGACCAGGTCAAGAAGTGGATGTAATGGTGGGCATCTGCTATAGACTACTCAGGCAAGACAAGGAAATGGGAAAAGACTTCTTTAAACTGCCAGAGGAAGCCTTACGATTGCTCATGTTAGTTCTCATGGAAGACAGTTGAAATTAGCCCTTCTTTGAACAGCCTAGTACAGATGGCCTTCTGAGATCTGTTCAGACTTAAAATATTATAAGGTTTCTTTTCTATGAAGTGGAAAAATAAAAAACATCTTTTTATATTCCTCTCTGTGCTAAGAAGAATTTTAGAAGATGACTCACCGGTGACCAAACATCATTAAACTGCAGTCATCTCTAGAAACCAGACCTCTAACCTCAATAATTACCAGGAAGAATCTATTAGAGCACTGTAAATGAGACCAGATTACTCAGAGTATGGCACATGTTCACCTTTAGAAGACATGCCAAGCTTGCTTCAAACTACAACCATCAATACTTCTATATGGAGCTTGTCTTACATAAGTCTGTATGAATTACAGCTTTGTTACATCTACAGAAGGATGGAAGTTTCCTCCCTGAGCTTTAAGAATAATTGAAAAAAAAATAAAGTTCTTGGCCTCTTGTATCACATAGAATAGATTTTCTGATGCTCAGTAGATTGCATCTACATTAGCACGGTAGTGCACTTTTAAAGGAATTTGCTTGTGCATCTTAGTTACACTAAATAGAGGATTTTTTTTTTGTTTCACTGGGCAGTTTTAGAGCATCTGAACTAGACTTGGTTTTAGATTAACTTAGGACAAATGGTGTTATTCAGGATTTTCTCTCTGATTTTTTAAATCATAATTAAAATTGATCCATAGGACTATACAAGAGCTAGTTCAAAGTAAACTACACTGCAAAAAGGCATGGTACCCAGTGCTCATCTTTCTGTTCATTCTACATACACAGGGCTACACACTTGTTGATGTGAACATAAGCCTTAATGAAAACTGAATGTCTACTTATTAGTGGAAAACTTCATGGACTTTCAAGTGCCACAATTTTACATATTTGAGTTTAGAAAGTCTAAAGATGATCTGATTGGGAAAAATGCCCGTAGCAGTTAAGTAATACTACCATAAAATGTTGGCATTTTTCACTGTAAGCATATGAAAACAATTTAAATTACCCTCTTTTTTTTTTGTATTTTTGCCATATTTTAAGATTTTAATTTTCCTGCAAATTTTTCTGCTACTAGAAAGCACTGGACAGAACTATAGCTATGAAACTGATATTTTCTTGAATGTTCAGTTAACACAGCTCGGTCTGATTTACAGGGCTCCAACACCTCCAATATTGATGTTATTTGACCAGACAATTTATTATGCTATATGTACAGAATTATTAAAAGTGTGTACAGAATTATTAAAAGTGAAAACTATCTAATCTTTGCTAGCTCTGAAAAGCTTTAAATACTATCATATTATTCACCTATAAAATCAGAAGGATTCATTTGACCATAGATAATTTCTTGTAACATTAAAGGCAAAGTGTAAAGCCCATTATGTTGGTAGTTCACAACCCTATGAATAATACGGTGCAACTCTGGGAAAATGGGAATCTCCTCTCTAATAGGATGTCAAGCCTCATTTTTCACAGGTATTCAGTATTTAGCAGTACAATCAGTGGTGTTGTGTCTGGAAACGTATGCAACCCACAAGAGGCTAATCAGTGAGTGGAGATGCTTGAACTGCTAAGTTCATTTGCATTTTCTCCATCGACTCCACCTTGACCCCAGGAAAAAAAATCTTTGTTCCTTTCCATTCCACTCCACAAAGCCTGGTTTGGTGCTTCCACTCTTCATTTCACTTCATTTGCCTTCTGTACCTCCCGTCCTTGTCTTTGAGAAGACCAGTCCACCCTCTTCCAATTCAGTGTGTTGCATCAGTCAAGGTGCCTTTGCTGTCACTGCACCTATTATATGAAGAACAGTGAGTCTTTAAAAGAGGAATGTGTTACATATAATGTGTTAAATATCATCCAAAAATATAATACAAACATTGCTGGAGTGTCTGCATGTACCAAACCCTGAACAAAGGAGGTATGCACTGATGGCTTCTATGCAAAAGCAGAATCACTCTTATTGCCATCAGTAATTCAGAGGTGGGGCAAAACAGAGATGCTCCACAGCATGCCACAATCTCTATCTCTCACATCCTCTTGGATGTAACAGCAAAAGCAAACTCAGCACTTCAAGGGGCAGTGTTGCAGCCTCACTCCTTTTTTTTTCCCACTGTTTTCTCTCCTTCTGGTAGGGTCACCCAGGTCCCAAACGCTAATGGCTGGCATTACATGAAGTAATCTTATATACCCTGTCCAGAAACACTGGCTTTTCAAATGACCCTGATTTTTTTTTCTTTAGTTCTCAATGGATTAATATTAGCCAAGTAAATTATTCTTTTTATGTGATTTTAAATAAACCTCATTACAGTCCTACCTACTGTGAAAGGACTTTGGGGAAAAGTGAGTAAATTCAGATGCAGCTGGAGACAGTGGGCATGAATAGAAATAAGCAAGGAATATCTAATTAGTTAAACTGAAAAAAAAACCACCCAAACTTCCCTTAAATTATTATTTAAACAAGAAATGTTTCTCTTCATCCTCTGTGACAGAACAGTTTGGGATGGAAATAAAGCCAGCTCTCTATCTCTTCCCAGCACTGATGTGTATCATATGGTCTCTAAGGCAAAAGACATTCTTAGGCAGAACTAGTAGCTCCATAAAAGATTCATCCAAAGCAGAAGTAGCTGCACATCTTCATAAGCACTGGACGTTAGTGGTGTTTTCCAGCTCTGACTTCACTTTTCCCAGCTGATGATCTTCCTCTTCATGCTCTTCAGACTTTCTCTTTTACCTCTTTCTTGCAAGTCCTCTTGTGACAGCTTCATTAATTTTTCTTGCCATATTCTCCTTTATTTGTTTCTATTTCTTTCTATAGCTCTCTCATGCTTTTTCTAATTAAATACACCATTGTCATTTTGTTTCTAGCCAATGTTTACTTATCTGTAACTATATGTTTAGAAAAAGCCAAAATAACTGCCTATCCTTCACTAGTATATGACAGAGAAATAAAACACTTCATTTGAAGCCTCTTGACCTTACCTAGAGTCTCTAGGTGATTTGGTAATATGCAAAATACTAAGGTAAAAACACTGGTTTCTGAAGATGAGTAGGAATGGAGTGGTTTAGTTAAAAAACTGTTCCAGATCAAAGGTGATGTGTACTGGGGAATGTAGATAGCAGCCATTGCCTGTGGTGACTGACAACAGTAAAATTAGCATACATAAATTAACATCTACAGTTTATGATTTATCCCCTTGATAGACACTCAACAAATGAGGTTCGGTTCACTTTTCAAAGGAAGTTAGAAAAGGACATTGTCTTTGATTTTCAGTAATTTTGTTATATTTCTGCTCTGTCTATGCAACTCATGTGAACTTCAGTTTCCCATAGCAGTGGTTTCATGTTTCTTAACTTAAGTGGAGTCCTATGCCATACTAGGATTCCCAGTCACAGACTGGGTCTAAAGATAGCTTTTTGGACAGACATTTCTCTAGTAAATTATAAGAAAGAATTACTTGTGAGAGACAATTGCCATACCTGCCCGTACACAACCTGTAATTCTTAGTTTCTGAAGTCTTTCCATTAAGTGATCAAATATAGCCTATCAGTCTCTTAGATTGCTGTCCAGAGTATGAACCAAGCTACCTGAGAAATAGTAGAAAAGATAGCCTTTATGCCTGCAAAGATCTAGTTTTTAGGTAGTTTTCAAGGTCTGGCACAATGACAAAATTTAGTGCCAAGGACTACTGAAATTCAGCTCCTTTCTTCCTTTAAATCCCACATTTGGTAAACTGCACTTTTGATAGTTCTTAATCTTGGAAGCAATGTAATCATCCCTATGATTAAGATTGTTAGAATCCCAGGAAGCAATAAAGAAATGATCAGTTCACTAAGGTGAGTCCATCCACAAGACTGGTTAATGAATCCCATGTAGTCCATGAAATAACTGAAGAGACTATGGCAGTGGAAGCATGAGAGAGAATATCTCTCCATTTACACGTGACAGTTTAAATCCTTCAGGAAGCCCAGAAAATGACCCAATCTTTGGAAAACAGAAATCATTGGGATAAATATAGGTTTTCTGGTGTCCAAAATTTTTGAGAAAAGGTCATTCTGTCTTTGAGGTTTTCATGCCTTCTGTGTTACAGTTTACTTTCTTGTTGACTTCTTTGTTCACTAGGTAGGTTAAGTCAGCTTAGAGGTAAAAGGAAAGTTTAGAATTACAGGACTATGAATATACTAATGACTGTCAATTCAATGGCTCTTCTCTATTTCTGTTGAAGCACGATTGCAATTTGACTTTGTTAATTTGACTTTTAATGGCAGTTCTGGACAGGGAATTTAAGGAAGAGAGAGGTTTACTTTCCTTAAACCTGGATACTACACTATCCTGGCAGGGTACATCCCAGTTAGGTCTGGCAAAGGAGGAAGGTGTAGATTATAGAACTGCTGCCCACCAACAGCAGTCTGCTGGCTCTGGCAGCTCCCAGACCTTGTCTGCACCAAGCTGCAGATACACACCCTCTAGATAAGAACCAGTAGATAACTTTCAGTTCAACTGAGTGGAAATTATGGCAAATACCCACATGCTGAGGTGAGGATGTAGTAGTTGCTAAGGTTTTTTTTCAACTTATTTTCTTATCTTCTTTGGGGAGAGGATGAAATAAAGTATAAGATCTGAGGAGCTTAAGCATTTTACAGGAATAAATGACAGCAGCAATGTGATTTTTTAAAAATTCTTTCATTTTGACAAGGAGTCTGCAACTTTCCAAATGTAATAGACCTTGGTGCATTCATCTTTGCCTCTCCCTTCTCCAGAGTTTGCTCATTTGCAATCTTCTTGCAACTACATTTTGAAACCTCTTAGGAAATATATTTACAAAGAGTCTAACTTCCTACTCTGTGTTGAGGATATGCCCTGAAGTAAGTAAATCTAGACATGGCCTTATAACACATTGGCAAGGAGAGATGAGTTCACAGGACTGCTGGATGGCTTCCCATTCATTGTGGAGTAGAGGCATGAACATGACCAGTGCTCATGTCTCACCTAAGAACTCACAAATGCAGACTATTCCTTAATCTCTGCTGATTTATTCTTCTGCCCATGTCTTTGGTGGTGGTTCTCGTGGTGGGGGTGTCAGATGGCTCACTCTGGTTACCAGCTTCTTGTCCAACACAGTTCAAGGCATTGTCCACCCGCTGTATAAGAAACCTTCCCCTTATATGGGTGTTGAAAGGCTTGAAAGGGTGCTCAGCTCAAACAGCTCAAACATCTATGTTACTGTAGATAAGGACAGTTCTTCTGAAGGAAGAATGTTGAGAGATGTACTTTTCAACTACATCAGAACCATTTAGGCACCTTGCAATATTTTTTGAGAGTCTTATGCAGTACCACTTTCGTACCTTGTTTTACTAGCCAGCTGGGTGAGATATGAAACGAGCCTTATACAATACCAGCCCTGATTAGCAAACCATGAACTCCTTACCAGTTTCTTAAGCTAAAAATAAATGAACGAACACAACCAAGAGCTATCTGTCTGCAGCAGAAATGAGCCTAAACCAAACAATTCACTCAGAGCAGCACTGCCACCAGCAAACTCAAAAACTTCGTGACTTGTGAATACCTGGGACTCTCTGTGTGGGTTACAAAACAGATTCCGAAAACATTTCGCAAAATTGAATGCACCTCTGATGCCTGTCACACTGGAAGCCTGACTGAGCCTTTCCCAGCACCCACAAGGTCAGAAACAATCATGGCTGAGCTTGGGAAATGCTGAGAAAAGTTCCTTTGGCTGGCTAGTAAAAATGCTCAAGTGTATCTCAGATGCTTTAAGAACATCTCAGAAATATGTGAAACATGGAAGGAAAAATCAATTTCTTTCATAACACTTCTCTGTTTCTGACTTTCTTGCAATTTTGCATATTTCCACATATGTTTACATCAACATACACACCTCCGAGCTTAGCAAACATGAAGGTTTTCTTCAGAAACAAACAAGAAAAATAAAAGGAGAAAGTCTTAAAAAAATCATCTGATCTTCTTGAATCTCACCACCATTACCCATAGTGGTTTAGGTTATCTTTTTTTTTCCCAGTCAGATTCATGTCTATGGAAGACTAAATTAATGTCTGAAAAGAGCTGCCTCTAAACTGCCTCCTTCTGTTTTTAACATATACATACACCCATGAAAACTTACAAATGTATGGACAACAGCTAACATACTACAGTAAAAGCAGTTTTACTCCTGAACATCTGATTGTACTTATTTATGCATTATCAGAAAATAAAAAACAGAGGACATAATGAAATATACTTATGAAAGTAAAATGGGCAGGGTATTGAGGAAAGGGGTGGGGATGGATGAGGGAATATCAGGAATGAGACATTTGGGGCAAGAGAAGCATCTGACTTATTTTGCCAGGAAAAGCAAAATAAGTCAAAAACATTCATCAGGATGAACCATGTATTAGAAGTACATAAGTAATACCTCTCCTAAATCTTTCCCCTGGCTTCCAGTGCTGTTGGAAAGTGTCGGTTCTTCTTCATCATGTCTGCTAAGCACATTCAGGAGGGAGAGGGGAAGAAGAAAAAGAAAAAAAAGAAAAAAAATGAAGAGTAGAGAGTGAACTTAATCTTGGAATCCTGAAAAAGTCGCCTGTGTGCTTTTTCTAGCCTCTGGTACAGCAAACTGGGTTGCTATGGTAAAATGGGTCAGAGCAGTAAGCAAGTTAGCCTGTGCAACAAAACCAGGCTCCTGCTGCAACGATGAGAGGCACAGGCCAAAGCAGACAGTAATCTACAGCTGAATCTAGGTCACTGGGGTGCTTTGTAGCTGCAGCTGTCCGTGTGGGACTGTGATCTCCAGCAGCACTCACAAAACCATCCTGACGGCTGGGCTCCTGCTCAACGGTTACGAGTGTACTGAGGGAGCTGTTGCTTTGTCTCCTTCAAAAACAAATTATAATTTTAGATTTTTAATTACAGATGCATATGTAGGCAGCATGTGTCTGTGTGTGTATTATGTATGCACATTTATTTTAAAATAAAACATACTCAGCAGGCACATGGCCCATATTTTGGGAACCCGTTACACAAATTAACATTCACACTCCAAATGATCATTATCACATATTTATGGGAACCATGCATCCCACTCCATGAAGGCTATAAAGATCTGCAAGCAAACATAAGAAGTCTCTTCCCCAGCATACCTAATGAATTCCCCCTCTCAGACAAACACCCTCCCAAAAAGCCTGGGAAAAGGAAAAAGGCTTTGGAGAATGTCAGAGAGGTCGGCCCACAGTTCAGTCTCTCACATCCCCCTACAAACATATGCTGATACATCCATCCATGCAATAATCTATTATTATCATTTATTATTCTTTGACTGTTAAAAAAAAAAAAAAACAAACAACCAAATCCCACCCAAAAAATCAGTTAATAAAAAAACAGGGAATGGGGCCAAATCAGAAAGGGAAGTAAACCAGCATACCCCCTGCTGATGATGGTGGAATTACTAGACATGCAAGATCAGGGTTTAGTCTCATATACAGATGTGGTCCTCACCCGAAGGGGGATGCAAATATGACCCATAACAGAGATGCATACAGATTATAAGAAAGGAATACTCCTATGCAATGAGGTGGGTAGCTCTTTTGAGTATGAGAATTACTATGTCACTGGGGCTTTTTTTCTTTCTTATATTTAGAGATTTTACCAAGTAAAATTTGGTGTATTTCTCTGGGATTCCTGGCTAGGCAGCAGAGATGTTGAATACATCCCCTGAACACTGACACATCAGCCTCCAGTGCATGCAGAGTGAGCCTGGAGCTCCTAGGGTATTCTGGATTAACTGTGTGTGCAGTGATCGACCACATAACAAACACACAGTGTGTCTGAAGCTCCCCAGAAGCCTCCTGGCACGTGGCACACATGCTGAATAGTTCATATTCCCTGTACACTGGAGGTCTGACACAGTGAATGCCAAACATGTCACTGTCATATCTCATTTTTTTCTGTCTGTAAAAATCTGGCCTGAACATGTAGCAATGCTAGGTAGAGATGTTTACGAAGTTGTGAAACATTCACCTTTTGCATGTGATTTTTGGGACAGTATTGGAGAGATGTGAGTTTTCCCTCTGTAGGGAATAGGTACTAGATATATCCACTTGGGACAGCTACACTGGACCAAACACATACATCAGTACCATTGTGGCTTTTTCATTGTCACAACTCTCATACTGTATCAAGATTTTTTGTTTATTTCCACTGAGTGTTGAGGCAGAAGGACAAGGGACAACAGTAATCTGGAGCAACAGAATCAGTGGCCCTCTACATAAACAGGCATGACAATGAAATTCCTGCCCTGCAAACTCCACATTTTAACATAGATAACTGAGATTAAAAATGCGTTAGGAATAACTTAAAAACTAGGACAGGAGTAATCCATGACAAGATCAGCATCCAAAGACAGATAAGGCACTAGAGTTTATTCAATGTATAAAACAATGAGATTCAACGTACAGAACACTGAGAATCAATTATGCTTTTCTAGGGAAAAAAAAAGAACAGCGCATATTTTTATTGAGGAAGGCATTTTGGCTCTCATACAAAGGGAAGGTTCCTTATGCAACTGATAGTCAATGCCCTGAGCTGCATCTGACAAGGAGCTGGTAGCCAGAACTGCCTGACATCCATTGTGAAAAACACCTCTAAGCACATGGGCAGAGGTACAAATCAGCAGAGACTAAGGAATAGAGTGCATTTGCAAGGTCTTAGACATGCCATGAGCACTGCTATTGTGCATGCCTTTAGAAATGCCTAAAAACCCAAAATGAAACATGTACGGACTATATCACAGAATCACAGAATGGTAGGAGTTGGAAGAGACCTCTGAAGATCATCTCGTCCAACCTCCCTGACAGAGCAAGTTTGTAAATCAAACAAAATCTCTCATTTCTTCCTGCAGAACTGCTAGCATTAGGCAAGTACACTGAGCAACTGCCCATTCTACCGAACAGGACACACATAAATAGCTTGCAAATCCTGGAGATAGATGTGCACATCATATACAAACAATGCAATACATTCCTTTGAGAGGGAAGTGGCAGAAAGCAAAATGTAAGGAGAAAAAAATGTCAGGACAGGTTCAAGGATGGCTTTCTCTCAATAGTCACTCATCACTTCTTTTAAAAATAATAAAGATTGTATACATTAAAAAATGCCTTGAGTTACTCCATCAATCATATGTAATTAATCTCTAATTTCCACAGCAACCTGTCTTAAATGCTTCAGCATTCTTCTCCTTGATTATTCAATCATACTTAAGCAGTTCTGATAATCCATTTGATATATCCAAGCGATGGAAATATTTGTCTATTGGGCACTGTCTCTGTAAAGCAAAAAAATACCATTTCAGTCAAAGGGGAGAGTCAAATTCATCACTGATGAAGCATTCTGCATATGAGGTTTATGATCACCAGAACAGACTCATTTTGAGATATCTCTAGAGATATAAATACCTGCTATTGTGTTGATAAAATTCTTTTCATGCCACTGATACCTTAATAGCCAAGTCTGCAGAGTGACAGGCACGGTGACCAGGCAGACTTGGAGACTTACCTGGATGAAAAGGGAACAAGAAGGTTGTAACTTTCTTTTGATACCAGAATTACATACCCCAGCATAGAATTTGTCATTTCATTTTGATTGTATATGTTTGGAAGGTAGTTTACCTGTAACAGCATATCTATGAAAATCTGCAGAAAAAAATAGAGGAAAAACACAAGAAAAGCTGAGGGGGGAAAAAAAGTTTATTTCCCAACTGTGACACGAATAAAATTTTATACTTACAGATAGCTTTAGCCTTCCTCTTTTCCAAAAAGGCAGTAACTCACAGACTCGGGGGACTATGCAGACATGTACCAAGTGGAGGGATGGCTGGGTGTGGAAAGGGAGGGGCGGCTTTATAGGCAGAAAAGAAACATTCCATGGAAGTAACACTGCCAGATAAATCCCCTGTTGCAGAGACCGTCTGTGCATTCCACTGCTAAAGAGCCACAAGTTCCTGATAAGGGGTCATTTTCTTACCCCTGGACAAACAGGCAGTTCATGAAAAAGAGCTAATTAACTCTGATATGTATTGGAGGATCTGAAGTACCTGACACACTCCTGTCACATTCCCTTCTCTGAGCAGGGTGGAGTGGACGTTGACTGGAGGAGGGCTGCAGATAAAAATTCCTCTTTTTGAGTAACTTTTTTCTTACTTTATATATTGAAAAATGTTTTCAGGTGAGGAAGAGAAGGAAGGGAAGAAAGGGAATGATGGGAAAAAAGGAAAGGAAGAAAGATGATCTACCTGGCTAAATAACTACCTATACAAAGCTTTTATTCGGACTTTATTTAAAATACAGGTTGGACTTGCATAATGTGTCTACTGATTACACATTTAGCAGTGCTCAAATGATGATGAAAAGACACATCTTTTGTGTTGAAAGATTGTCATATTCACAACAATATCATACAAATTATCTTAAATGGAAGAAAAGTAGAAACTCTAAACATATGTAATACACACAGAAACTTTAGAGTTCATCTCCTGATCATTTAGTAGGTATAACATTCCTCCACTTTTTGTTGCCTAGAGTGAAATAACAAGAAGGTTAATTTAACTACTTTTTTAACTCATTCCTCTGTGAAGGACACAAGTACATCATCTACTTTCCAGATGGAAGTTCATGATTTTCATCTGTATGATATACATTGGCTCAAAAACAACCTTACAGATTTCATCAAACAAGTGTTGGCTGTTTCCCACTCAATTACTTAGTGTAGCTGGGGACTCTTCTCTTGTTTACTGGCATCAGAGAATGTCTAAGCAGAGCAATTATTGCCTCATACCTCTTCAAATACTGATGGGGATGTAAAAAGACAAATATCTGATGCACGCTCCTCTCCCTGGAATGTGTTAGGAAAAGACCAGTCCCTCAGTCTGTAAAAAGGATTAAATCCCTTCTCTACAAAATAAACTCCTCCTTGGAGGAACTTTAGAACTCTTTGTAGCTCAGGTAAATGTCATTTCAAGAGATTCTTCAGTAAATAGGCTAGAGGGTTCTCTCTGAGTAACTACATGGTTATAATAAGGTATGAGGGCAGTTATGGTAACAATTTTGGCTTAGTGAATGAACAGAAGTTCTGATGGAGCCAGATACTTAATACTTGACTATCATTCCCAGTCTCCCCAAACTTCTTGCTTTGAACCACTTCACAGCGGGCTATGAAAGCTGCACTGTTGTTAAAGGATTTGAAATAAAAAGAGTAATCATTAGAGGACACTGGCCCTGGTACGCAGAATTTTAGCTCCAACTGTGCAAGCTAAAATAATGAGCATTTTAAATAGAAATACTTGAGGCAAAACATAACGTCTGGCAAGGTAACTAGGAAGGAAGTGTCTCATGTCATCCATGTGGAAGCGTCCAGCCGTAACAAAAACCTCCTTAAACCACTCAGTAAGTGACTAAAGTTATAAACATTTATATCACAGTTAATTTATTTTCAACTGTAGTTTGGAAAGCTCCTCTTACTCTCTTAAATGATGCTGCTAAATGTCAAATTCACAATTTTGGAAAGTTATTGTCAACACTTTGCTATAAGTGGGTATTAATTAGTACTAAATTGCAATGCCTTCCATAAAACTTCAATTGTTGCCAAAAGAAAAAAAAACATGTTCATCTTCTATGTTATTACAATGAATAACAAAAGAAAAAAGAATGGTTTTCCACTTACAAAATAAAATGTTGTTAAGAGCTATATTCAGCTAGTAGCCATTTGTTTTAATCGGATACTGACTCCTGTCATAGGATGAGGAAATAGGAGATTTGGTAATCTTACTGGCATATGTCAGGTGAGCATGGCCAAGAAACACAGAACTGTCTCCTAGCAATAGTCCTTTTCATCATAGTTGTGTTGCATGGTGCCTAAGAAAAATGAATGTCTAAAGAGAACAATCGTGGGGAGAAATCTCTCTGAGAGTCTTAAGAGGTGGAGAGTGGTAGAGATGACTGTAACACTTCTGGATTTTTCTGGAAGCATATTTTATTGATCAGAAGCTGGGGTCAATATACTCATTGGAGATTTGAAAATGTTAAACAATCACTGAACAAAAATTTAAGTACCACAATTAGTCTTGTATTTTTATTGATTCAAGAGACAGGAGTAATATCTGACTGTCAAAAGCCAACTGTGACTTTTGCTCACAATGTGATGTAATCAATATGGGAGGAAAATGATCCAGAATGAACATGCATCGAAGACCAGTTGCCTCCAGAATTTACACCCATCTTCTACTGAGAGACTTCATTTAAAAGAATTTTAAAGGGCTAAAGGACTTCTAAAACAAAAAGAAAATATTTTCATGTCATGAAGGAGGAGATTTAAGGTTTAATAATTGAAAAGGGTTTTTGAAATATAACTATGAGGGAAAAAAAAGTAGCAGACTGAGAGCAAGAAAGGATAAAATAAAGCTTTTTGTTTCTTACATTATAATTATGGAGTGATATAATGAATTAGAAAGTGAGAGGAAAAAAAACCCAAACAAATGAAAGCATAGTCAATCTTCAAAGAAAGGATTTGTCTGTGGATGACTCACAAAATGAAAGTAGGTGGAAAAGATTCAGAATGGTCAAGACTAACATAGCAAGAACTGCTAATGCTTCCCTTGAATATTTATGGAAAAGAAAGAATGACTTAACACAAAGACTTGAAAAAAGTAATCAGAGGAGGAAAAGGAAATGTGGAAAAGCACCAAAGAGTAGAGGATATTCAAATATCAAATATCTGTAATCTATAAAATCTGATCTTTGATAATCTGCTATAGACTTACTAAAGCTCATTAACATTGCATTAACAAGTATCAAAACAGATTCAGTCAATGTGTGTAAAATCGGATGTCCAGGGTTAAATAAAATCTAAATATCTATGAAATGGTCATCATGGATATCAGCACATTATGACCATGAATATCAAGAAATCTTAAATAATAAGCAATAAATTTTATGAATCAAGAAATTAAGGCACAGAAAAGAGCAAGGAAGTTTGTTACATTTTACTAGGGAGGGTGCCTACCTTAAAAAAACTATGAAATTTACAGTTCCATGAACACATTTGAACCATGACGATAGTCCGCCAGGAAGGCAAACTCTTGCTTCTGGCACCATCTTTCACTTCTTACCTCTTCATTTTCCCTGGAGCCAATATTCATCCGGTACTTCAGCAAGGCCATTCAAATCACTAAGGTGAAAGAAAACTAACCTGGGAAAAGAATATTTTTTCACCTTATTTAATCAGTTGAATCCATTAATCAAGTAATTAAACAAGAAACAGAGGTGGCACCCACGGTCTAGAGAAGGCAAAGAGAAATTTCGGTTTTTGTTGACAGTGAGCTGTTAGGTCTGCTCAACCACCAAAATGGAGTCATAACCTGAGAACGACCAAGCTATAGATAATCTGAGATGAATAGAAGTATATTACTCTATGTAGACTTGAGAACTGGACACAGAGTAGAAGAGAAATACACAGAATGAGAAGGAATGAAACAAACACATTAAAAATTAAAGTATTACAGGAAGACAAAGAACTTCAATAGTATGTGAGACATCAAAAGCAAATTTATATGAGAAATCAAATATAGGAAAGTTTCAGTGTCTTTAGGATGGTGCTCTGAGTAGGGAAAACAGACACCAATTAAGAACCTCTAGAAAATTTATTTCTGCAGTTTAGATGTCCTGACTGATTCAAAGGGAAATGAAGAAATCATGTGGAGGATAGCCCAGTTGATGAAAAGAGAAACTGCTAGAAAATTGAAGAAATATTTCCATGTCCAGAAAAGATAACAGATTTTGAGACTCGCATCTAGGGTGCATGGTATCAGGAAAGAGAATAAATTTCAGATCAGAAAGGAAAGACACATCTTTAAAAGCAAAACATAGGCAGCTAATGCTGTTGACCATTACATTATAAAACTAATGGACTGAATTAAGTAGTGTGAATGCAATGAGTAACAAAAAGCTTAATTTGAAATTGAATTCTTTTGGAAGCATCATGAAAGGAAATGTCACTGAGTGAAACTGACCTGACTTTTCCAAAAAATTAGTGAATGTTTTTGATGAAATGGAACTGGAAACCAAAGGGCTTAAAAACAGCTAAAGGACTGAGATATATCTGATAGAAAGTGAATGCAAAGTCGGAAGGATTGTATGCAAGGGTAAATAAACTGGAGAGACAGCAGCAGCAGCAAACACAACAATTGTGGAGGCAGTCACAACATAAGAAAATCAGGCTGTGAGGTATCATGTCTTGTAAAGAAATCAAATATCTTTCAGAATTCATATGATTTTCTGCAGAAATAGCAGAGATCAAAATCAGAATTTGTTAAAGAATAGAAACTGGAGAATAAAGCTCTGATTGTGAGGAAAAGACTAACTTCTGTCTTACTTAATTCTCTTGGTAAATGTTCACAGAAGTCTATAATTTGTTGGTGGTATGTTTTTTTTCCTTAGTGATGCAAACGAATGAAGAATTAATTTCAAAATAAATAGTGGAACTGCTTACAATGAAATTTCTGAAAGCGCATACAAATATATGGTGACACACAAATAAATAATGACTTGCCTGGCTCGAAATCAAAACAAGTCTTAATTTATACAGTAAGCATAAGATGAACCCGTGTGGTGAAGTCATACAAACACTCCTGTATAAGGATAAATACAATAAAACCACTTTGAAATAATGAAAGAGGAAGTTTCCTGCAAGCTTGTTTTGAAGAACATTCTGCAAATAGGGAAGATAAAAGGATAACCCAAACCTAAGAAAGTTCTCTTCAGAGGGTGTCTTGGAGCAGTTAGTGTGGTTGCTATCCTGAAACACCAGGCAGAGGACATATTATATAGAGACTCAAGCTTTTTCAAGCTGCAATTGTCCTTTGTGGCTAGTGTTTAAGTCAGACTGTCTTATCACTACAGCTTTTTACCACATATCAGCTGAAAATATTTTAATAAAGAAATCAGGAGATAACAGTCTTTTGTAAGAACAATTAGGCAAAATTCTTTTCCTGGAGATTTTAAAAACTTGACTAGATAAGGCCCTGATATAAGGCTCCAGCACCTTGATATCACTTTGAAGTTAGTCTGGCTTCAAGCAGGAGATTAGCTAGATGGCCCCCAGAGGTCACTTATGACCTAAATTATTCTGTGATCGAATGATTTTGTCTGGTGTGGGACTTGTGAAGAACATTTTTTAAACTCCTTGATCTCAGGAAAATAATGCAGTTTGGAAAGAATAAAAAAAAAAATGTTTCTGTAAGAAATGTTTTATTCAAGCTTTCCAACTAACCTCATGGACTGCGTTCCAGTGAGAAAAAAAAAAAAATTTGAACGCCTGCACTCAGGAAAACATTGTAGAATATAGTTATGATATCTGGTTTTCTGCATTAACTTTTCTCCTCAGGAAAGTGCCTTAGCCATCAGGCTGTAGAATATCTTGCCTTTGTATCTTCTGTTTGGCTTCCATATTCAGTAAGTGCCTTTGAACCAAGGACAGAAACCCAGGTGTTGCATTTCCCCAAGAAATGCACTAGCCATTGGACTAGATAGTTATTACTATTAGGTTTTCTACTCTTTGCATGGATTTGAAAAAATTTACAAGGTGGAACAATGCTACCACAGGAAGAGTTTACCACAGTATATAAGTTGTAATTACTTATTACCAAGTTGACCTACATTGTGATAGTTCAATAGGAGAAAGAGGAGCTTAACAACTCTATGCCTTATTTCCTTGATTTGAAAAAGTGTTGATAATAGAGCTGTAATTCATGGCTCCTTTGGTAAATAGAAGCTCTTACTAAAGCATTTTAATTCTAAACTGAATCTAGTCATTAGGAATGCTATTATATGTACTTATTTCAGCACAGAATTTCCTGGCATAGTAAGAAAACCATATAAGGAATCAGCATAAAGTGAGGTTATCCATGTCTTTTTAGTAAATTATTGATTTGTTCACTCCCCTCACAAATAGCAATAATTCCCTGTCAGAGATGTATTTGTACATCTTTGTTTTTAGGGTGTACATCATGGTGGTCAGTCACTGGAACAAGGTCCCTAGGGCAGTGGTCACTGCATCAAACCTGCCAGAGTTCAGGGAACATCTGGGTGATGTTCTTAGTCATATGGCTTAGTTTCAGGTAGTCCTGTAAGGAACAGGGAATTAGACTTGCTGACACTTATAGGTCCCTTCCAACTTGAGATATTCTATGATTCTTTGATTTGTACACTTGAAAATGCCCTGGATGCTATTCTGAAGAAAAATTCTTTTATGGCTTTACTTGGACATGACCACCATCCCTTAATTTTTACCATGAAGGTGAGCTACTTCATCACATTCCCTCTTTGATCACCCATCAACTAGTACAATTGATGATTCTTTTTCAGTCTTATTTTCCTTTCATTCACTTGGAACCTAATTCAATTACAGACAACAATGAAACATTTAGATATTTTAAAATGCATACATTTGCTCAGTGTTGCTCCTCTCAGAGGAATGATTTCTGTCATTTTTGTCAGATGAATTCCTTTTAATGCCACAGGAATCCTGGTTTGTTAAACTACAGTTTTATGTTGGTGTTTACATAAAATTTTTCATTCTCAGCCTGACCCACAAAAATACTTTCAAGGATGTTGAGCCTCAGAAATTATTGTTGCCATTCTTGTGAAATTAACCACATGCAAAGTAAAAGACTATGTTTCTTATAGACAATTTACCACTTGGAAATAGAAACACTCTGGGCCAAACCAATGCTGAAGTTAATTTCAATAGATTTGATAGAGTTACTCCAGGACTGACTTCAGCTGTGTAAAACTATGAAGAAAGAAAAACTTAGTGAAGTCGCATTCTCCACCAGCTAAATAATAACAGAACTTAACCAAAAACCATACTGATTTACTTAGGTTAAGACTGTAAGTGCAGCATGATCATATTTTCCCATACACAACTAGCACCAGAGTAAATGCATGGAAGGAACAACTAGACAACTACTCACATTTAAAGATCCTAAATGATTAATCTAGTTTCCAAAACACAGATGAATAGGTAGATGTCTCATTTGGAGTTTTAAATGGTGCTGCCTTACAAGGAAATTAGATTGGTAATAATCAGACTAGGAAAATAAAAATCAAACCTTGATTCAAGAAACAAATTTAGATATATCCTCTGTCTGTGTCTAGTCGTTCTCAGTGTTTGAATGAAACAGCCATTAGAGAAGGTCCTTGATGTGAGTAATAGAGCTCAAGATTCTAGCTTTTCCCAGCCAAATTCATCAATCAGCATGAAATTACTGTCCATTCTGCCTTCAGGAGGGAAACAGACTGCTTCCCTTCTCTCTCCTTCCTTGAAAGAAGCAATAAAACATCTTTATCTTTCTAATAACAAGGAAATGCCTATGTAGGAAGGTGATGTCAGCTTGAATGTCTTCAGCACCTTCAGATGCACTGAGGTGTCTTAGTCCAGAAGACTCAGGATGACTGATCATGAAGACTATGAAAGACAGAGACGAACAGCAATTCCTAGCTGAAGAAGGTATCCTATCTTATCATCTTAATTTATACCAATTCCACTTTGTCACTAATCACCAAAAAGAGAAAGAAGTTTACCTTGGTTTCCCACTCCCTGGTTGACTGCAATACTACCATATGAAGAAAAGGAGGACAAATGTGCAAACATCATTTGAAGCTTGTGATAATCTCTGCTTTTTTCGAGGATGGATTCTGTGTCAGGTGTATTTTCTACTTTATTATAGTGTTTTATGAAGTTCAGGTTATGTCATTAATAGTAACGAATCAGCTTTAACTAGCTTTAAGTTCTGATGGTGGCATCAGCACATCTTTGAGCTGTCAGTCCATTGAAAATAGTTTTAGAAATTTCCATAATATTCAGTTAATTATTCCTGTATGTATTACTAAAATGAGAACAAAACTACTACTTCTATTTGAATCACAGAATCGCAGAATTTTAGGGATTGGAACGGACCTCAAAAGATCATCTAGTCCAAACTCCTTGCCAAAGCAAGATCACCAAGAGTAGGTCACACAGGAACATGTCCAGTAGGGTTTTGAATGTCTCCAGAGGAGACCTCACAACCCCCCTGGGCAGCCTGTGCCAGTGCTCTGTCACTCTCACAGTGAAAATATTTTTCCTTATGTTTACATGGAACCTCTTATGCTCAAGCTTGTACACATTGCCCCTTGTCTTGTCATTGGACATCACCAAGAAGAGCCTAATTCCACCCTTCTGGCACTCCCCATTTACATTTTTATAAGTATTGATGAGGCTATCCCTCAGCCTCCTCTTCTCCATGTTGAAAAGACCCAGCTCATTCAGCCTTTCCTCATTAGGGAGATGTTCCACACCCTTCATCATCTTTGTGGCTCTGCGCTGGACTCTCTCCAGCAGTTCCCTGTCTCTCTTGAGCTGAGGGGCCCAGAACTGGACACAATATTCCAGATGTGGCCTCACCAGGGCAGAGTAGAGGGGCAGGAAAACCTCTCTCAACCCATTAGTCACATCCCTTCGAATACACCCCAGGATGCCATTGGCCTTCTTGGCCATGAGGGCACATTGCTGGCTCATGGTCATCCTGCTGTCCACTAGAACTCCTAGATCCCTTTCCCCTACACTGTTCTCCAGCAAGTCAGTCCCCAACCTGTACTGGTACAAGGGGTTGTTCTTTCCCAGATGCAAGACTCTACACTTGCCCTTGTTGTATTTCATAAAATTTCTCCCCATCCAACTCTCCAGTCTGTCTAGGTCTCTCTGAATGGCTGCACAGCATTCTGGTGTGTCAACCACTCCTCCTGGTTTTGTGTCATCAGCAAACTTGCCAACAACGCTCTCTAATCCCTGATCCAGGTCATTGATGAGTATATTGAATAGCACTGGTCCCAGTACAAACCCCTGAGCGACTCCACTAGATATAGGCCTCCAGCTAAGATATAGGCCTGAAAATAAATGAATCGTCCCAAATTAGCTCAGTTCTTGAGCCTTGCTTATATGACTGTTTAGTGAAAGGATCAAATCTCCTAAGTGTGAGGGAGGAAAACAAAATACTCAGCACTTTCCAGAAAGTCAAATTAAAAACAGTGCATGCAAGGGATGAACTGGCAGCAATGCAGGCAAAGGTTATGGGGTCAGAAATGGCAAAGGCAGAGACAGCAGCGGCATTTATGACGTGAGACTCTCAGCCTCCTGTATGTCATGGGCAGGGGCTCCTGCCTCTGATATGCCTCCCTCTCTTACCTGCTGCAAGTTATCCCCATGCTGTGCGCAGGTCCTGTTGCAGCCTGGGTGAGGAAAAAGGCAAAAACCACAAAAAGGAGTATAAAAGGGCTCTTTTGTGACTTTACCTTTTTCAGCTTTGTGGGAGATTGAGACTGAGCTTTGTCACAGACTAGTGGCCTGTGACAGCGGTCCATGGAGAGGAGCGCTCTCAGGCTACAAAGCACAAAGAGGGAGAAAGAGTTGCAGCAATCAAATGTGGAAAGGGATGAAATATCTGCCTGGACTGTATTGTAAAAATAACAGGGAAATATGATTCTTAATCAGGATGACCATCTGTCTTTGATGGGTGACAGCCCTGTTTTAATGTTTCCTCTTGTCTTGGGTTACAATATGTAACCAA
>NW_009712243.1:0-3022 GCF_000703405.1 Apaloderma vittatum
GGAGCGTGCCCAGAGAAGGGCAGCGAAGCCGGGGAAGGGGCTGGAGAACAAGTGCTGGGAGGAGCGGCTGAGGGAGCTGGGGCTGCTCAGCTGGAGAAGAGGAGCCCCAGGGGAGACCTTCTCGCTCTGCAGCCCCTGACAGGAGGGGGTAGCCAGGGGGGGTCGCTCTCTTCTCCCAAGTAGCAAGTGAAAGGATGAGAGGAAAGGGCTCCAAGTTGCTCCAGGGGAGGTTTAGGCTGGGTGTCAGGAGGCATTTCTTCCCCAGAAGGTTGGCCAAGCCTTGGCCCAGGCTGCCCAGGGCAGGGGTGGAGTCCCGGTCCCTGGGGGTATTTAAAAGCTGGGTCCATGTGGTGCTCAGGGACACGGGTGGATTTGGCAGTGCTGGGCTCATGTCTGGACTTGATCTTAAAGGTCTTTTCCAACTTAAATGAGTCTACGAATATGCAGTTACCTGCCAAAACTCAGTACGTATGTACCCAGGAACCCTTATGATAGCTCTGAGCCTATTCTTATGATGAGCACTTTATGACTGACAGCATTAATAAAATTAATGAGACTTTTCTGCCCTGCCTTAGAGCTGACACTTGCTCCTGAGCCTGCTAAAAAGGAACCGTCTGTTGTTGTGGTCATGTAAGAGCCCTGGTATTTGTCTGCCTTGTACGGCTCTGTCCCTCTGTTGAAGAGTAGCTGATAGGACCAGAGGTGGTATGGAACTTATTTGGTGATGGCATTGGTGGCTCAGATGGAATGGAGACCTCTACTAAGAAAAGATCAAAGACTTTTTTTTTTTTTCCTTAAGAAAATGAAAGGAACTGTGCAGGGGGTAGATGGCAGGTGGAGTGAGAAGGATGTTGGTTAAAAAGAGGAAGCTGCATCCATACAAAAAGATCAAAAAGACTACGTATTTCAGTACAGTACATGTAAAATGAAGCTAAGGCAGGCCCCAATAAGACTTATGAAGAGTGAATTTGCCAAATATGATTGTTTTTTAAATGCACAGGCAGCAGAAGAGATCAAAGTGCGAGAGGCATGAAAGAAAAATTTAAACCATTTTTTGGCCATCTTGACTCCTGTGGAGGAGCTTTGCAGCTTTTGCAAACTACAGGCTTGCTACAGAAGAGCTGTCTGAGAAGCTCTCTCACATTGAATGTCAGTAGAAATAGCTTTAGGGTAAACAGAGGAGCTGATAAGAAACTGTAAGGAACAGATAGCATTTGCTCAAGAGTGCCATAGGTCTTAAATCTGAAATTGCTGAGATACCTTTGTGTGTATCCTGTTGCTTAAGTGCCCTTGGTATCACAGAAATTGGTGGTGGCAAGCGTGATGGCATTTTTCAGAAGAGAGGGATCTTGGGGAAATGAGGGAGGCACACGTCGGGTGGGTCAGTGCCTGTGCCGGACGCGCTGCTGGGCAAGGGCTGCGGAGAGGATCCCCTGCGCCTGGGCCTTCACGATGAAGAGCGAGATCACTGAAGGCATTGGCAGAGCCCTGCTGCTTGGGGAAGGGTTAACAGGTCCAGCGTAAAGGTGAGTCCTGCCTCGCAGACCTGCTGCAGAGCTTGGTGAGCATGTGGGTGGCAGGACCAAATAGACTTCACATATCTGGATTTTCAAACAGCCTTTGACAACGTTCTGCATCCAAGGCATCTAAGAAACTAAGTCACTGTGTGCTTGGAGGAAAGGTCTTGTTATGGACCGAGAGCTGGTGAAAGCACAGGGTGCAATGGGTACCTGCTTACCGGTCATTGCTCAGCAGTGATGCCCCAGAGACTGGTGCTGGGACTGGTTTTCATCCTCTGGGTGACCTCAGGCACGGATGGGGCAGTGAAGTCCCCACGTTTGCAGAGGATCCTCAGCTCCTTCAGGTTTTTGGAATCCTCGCTGGAGGTGGGGAAATCCAGGACTCGCAGAACTGACCAAGCAGACAAGTGGAGGGCAGGTGAACTTCAGTATAGGAAGAGGTGTTGTACCTGTAGGAGAAAATTATCTATACTGGGCCCATATGATGCTGAACCTGGAACTAGTGGTTACAACTCATGAAGGAGCTCGGGTTCGTTGTAATCAGTTCTCTGAAATCGTCAGCTCAGTGTGCAGCGTTAGCCAAAAAAGCCGTTGAGTTTGGTCACCATCAGCAAGGGTAAAAAGAGGAAAGAGAACAAAATTTGTGACTCCTTGGTTTGGAATAGAAGTCTGACAACGCTTTTGATCAAGGTATAAAAAATTAGGAAGGCACTGCCTAAGTTGAATTTTATGTACCAAGTAAGTCTTGTGGCTCTGGAACCAGGGGGAGGCTGGTTTAAAGCAGGTAGAGTGAAGAATTTTTACTTTACACCATGTGTTGTGCACTTCTGAATTCATTGTCCCAGGGGGGTTGTGGATGCAGGTGGCATCAGCAGGTTCAAAACACGTTTGAGTAAACTTGTGGGCAGCCAGTCTGAAACAGATAACAGGAAGAACAGGCAAGGATGTGCCTTTAGCATCCATACTACAGGCATGGATTCTGGGGAAATCAGGAAGGAGATGGAGAGAGAGTATGACCAGACTCCTGTGGTCTGCTGAACAAACCTCTCCTGTTGTCCCTGCTGTAGAAGGGATGGAGATGCAGGAATGTAGAAGGGATGGAGATGCAGGAATGTAGAAGGGATGGAGATGCAGGAATGGAGCTAGATATGACATGTTGCAGAAGAGCCAGCGTGACTCTTGTAGACTGGAATTAAACCGCTTGACTCCTGTCGTACTTGGAAGATACTTGGGAGCACATGGCAGGGGTGATCTAGTGGAGTGGTCTAGTAGACCTCCCTGGAAAAACTTGGCACAGGTTATTCAAGAAAAATCCATCGTGGGATGCCCGTGTGAGTAAATGGTTAAAAGCTAGGCTGGGAAGATGAGGAGTAGTCTGTCAGGCTTTGCAGTAGAGGGAAGTCCCCTGGGGAGCCGGGCTGAGATCTCCGCTGCTCACGGCGTTTGTATGTGACCTAGAAACAGGGATGAAAGCGATGGCTGGGGAAAAAGGAGCGGTGGTC
>NW_009712243.1:3034-9029 GCF_000703405.1 Apaloderma vittatum
GCTCTGAGTGGCCGAGGTAAGAAATCCTGAGCACTGAAATTTCAGGAATGAGGTGGGGAGTAGCAGGGTTTCTGTGAAGATATCAGCTGGTGTTTGGCAGCGCTGCAGGAAAGGAAGAGGAGCTTGTGAACAGCAAAGAGGGGACAAGGGCGCAGGATGAGAAAGTCCCATCACTGCTGTGGTCTGCTGTCGTGTTGAATATTCAGTGTCAGGTCATCCCATCTCAGAAAAGTCCTTGCTTCTAACTGCTGGGAGTAGAATAAGTGCCTCTGTGGTTGGTTTTTTGTTGTTTTTTTTTTTCTCTTTGTACCTGCCACTGATGATTTCAAAAAAGCCCAAAAAAGTACTGAAGGCAGGCGAGGACTGCCTAGGGGGGCATCAAGTATAAAGAGGAATTGAGTGTGGTCCAGATCTTTGCTGCGAACCGTTAGCTGCGCTGTCAAAGGGCAGAGAGCACTGCCTGCTTTCATGCCTTTCTGAATTTGCCCCTTTTTTTGCTGCCTTCATTGCCACTGCTGAAAGTGAAAAGCTCAGTTTTGGACTGCACACAAGCTAATAAATGCTTGGGGTTTTGGTGAGAGAAAACAAAAGGAACTTGTTTTGGGCACCAAATCAAGAGGTAAATTGTTCTCACACCACTGTTCGCTGTTACCATGTATAGCAATTACTGCCATGGCAACAGATATTTTCAAGATCTTCCAGGGCTGCAGCATAACTTCTGATACTTGCTCATTGTGCTGCTATTAATAACTGTGTTTCCCCCCTTCGTAGCCAGGAAGTTTCTTCTTCCTCATGTACCAAGTGCGAGGGATAAGCTCATTTTAAATCAATTGTGGGGAGAAGTGACACTGGGGATTTCCTGGATTTTTTTTGTTCTGGAGATCCTGTCTAGCGCTGCCATCTCTGCAGCCACCTCCTGAGCTGAGCTCTCTCTCTTGTGCTATTTATAAGAAAGCCCAGTCTGAATTTTTTTTTTTAATTCCTCTTTTTTCTCTACCCCCTCCCCCCAGCTTAAACCAGGACAAACAGATGACACATATTTACTCTTCCAGCTATGCACAGAAGCTTAAGTGTTTATTTCAGGCTGACTTGGTCAAGGGGAGAACCTGCTGCCAAGTAAATGTGATCTGGGCCAGGCTCTGGTCTGCACGATTTCTTTGCTTATCTCCTGGTCATTTAAGCAAGATAAACCCCGTGTGTTCAAATTTGCAGTTCAACTGTTCTTAGCAATAGTTTAATTTAGCTATCTTTAAAATCCCAGAGTGCACATCCACCTTTTCCCAGCTGCGTTTGAATCTCCTTTGAGCATGTCACAAATACCACTGCCAGGTCTTTTGGCACCTGCTGAGGAGCTGTCGAAGAAGAGGGACTTGGACTTTTGCTTGTGCTGACAGTTCCTCCTGAGCCTGAGGATCTGCGATGCACCACGATGAGTGAGGACTGGGGTCATGAGTCTGTCCCCAGTTCTGGCTGTACACAGGTCACAACTGTGTGGCTCTCCAGCTTCCTCCTGCCAGAGGAAGGAGTTGTTTTGCCGAGCCAATCTCCTCTCCCCTGGGGACATGGCTTTTCTTCTGCAGAAGTGTAGCTGTTGACTGTAAAAGCCTTCCTGCCCCCTTTCCTCGCTACCGTGAGAGTTAAAAGGAAGACACTCCGTGAGCACTCTGGTTTTCCTTATTTTCTGACAATCTTGGGTCTTTACAGGCTCTCCTGATGTCACCGTCTTTGCCATCACCCTTCCCTAGATCCTCCCAACCCACTGGATGAACAGCCTGCAGTCATAACCGAGAGAAAAGGGTTTAGTGAAACCATAGAATCTCTTATCCTACCAACTTCCCCGGAGAAGCTGAAGAAGTGAGCATGTCCCTTGCAAGGGGTTGTTCCAGGGCAAGAAATAATTCAGTCGTGCCTCCAGGGAGCAATTGCATCCTCCTTGTGTTGCTGTGCTACATGTTTCTCGCGAGGGTCAGTTAGACTTGGTACTGCTGGAGCGCTTCCGAGGGCTGCAGCTCCCTGGGGAGGCGGCACTCGGGGTGCCGGAGCTCAGCCCGGTGAGCCTGGCTGGCGGAGCACCGGCTCGCATAGCTCGACTGGTTTTTCTCCTGGACATCTCCAAGAAACAGCCGAGACCCTTGTTGAGAGCATTTGGTGACTGACACGGTTGTTCACCAATAACTGGCTTCTTGCTGACTCTCGGGAAGGTTAATCCCACCTTTGTTTCCCTGACATGGTGAGAGCAAAGGCAGATTTTGGGCTTTAACTACTCACACTTTGTTCCAACATGTGAGGTTGCAGAGATGTTCAGTTTTAAAAGGGCTGTGATTGCGTTTTAAGGCAAGATTGATCGACTCGGCCTTTGCTCTGATTAAACCAAACCAGATCTTGTTAATGACAACACACCAGAACTATACATCACTAGTATTTTTATTTGGGGTTGGAAGGTGTTACTATAGCCACTGCTAATCTTGCACACGCACGTGTGTGGCACACAAAGCGGAGGCTGACGTACAGCTCACGGGATGTGACTTCTACCCGCACGGTAACAGTTTGGAGATGATCAGGAAGAGAGTGTCAGTTCAGAGTAACACTTAAACACGCCTTTCCTTTCAGAGGAAGCTTTTTTTCGTGGCTTATTACATCAGAATTAAAAACAATGGAAAAAATCAAGCATGGGCTGTGGTTTTCATCCAGAACTGCTAATTCGCTCGCTGAAAGTGAGCTTTCCAGAGATTGAGGTATGCGTGGGTGAGGGAGCTGTGCCCTGCTCCGTGGGGCAGGCCTGCGGGAGGGGAAAGCTCCAGGCGGGGACCGATTCCAGCTCGTTGACTTTCAGCGTCCGTACTCTGTCGTGTCCGATGCACTTTTTTGTGCTGCAGTTCCCGTAGGCAAAACAAATGTGAGAAATTAAGTCCTCGTGGAAAAGAGGTGTTGAGTTTTTTGTATTTTATGAAGGGTTTATGAACACTGTGGCTGATGTTTTCATCTGTTTGTTTGCCGCCTCTCTTCCCTTGCCAGAGGAAATTTGTGTGCTTTGGGCTGGGGAAAATGATGGCTCTGAAGCAGCTCCTCTGCACAGAGTCCATCGGGATGAGTTTCCTGATGGCAGCTCAGGGCGCAGGGGAGAGTTATTAGTTTGTGTAAAACGCCGTGTTTCCTATTGCCTTTGACTCGCTGCCAAATTCCTCTGCCGTCCCAGCATTGTAGTGGTTAACTTGAGTCACGCTTAACAAGTTTGGACAGCTAATACTTTCAAGAGCTTCTCCGCATTTGTTCCTGCTTAGCTTTTTCAAGAGAGTCGGCAGAGACAGCTGCAGCCAGAGAGATTTGCTGAAGAATGAGAGGGCCAAAAAAAGTTGTGATGAAACACTGTTATCTTTGTTTTATACTTTTAGCCACCAGTGTCTTGTGGGCTCTGCTAGCTGAGAAATAACCCGGTCCCTTGCAAACCGCGTCTGTGTTGGACAGGAGTTTTCAAGGGACTCTGTGTTTCTGCTCATAAATGACTGGCAGCCCTTTAAATGAATAGAGACAGAGGGCCATTATGTTGCTAATGCCATGCGTTTAGGAATGTCGCTGCTTCAGATATGTGGCTTTGCAGGCTGGTGCTTGAAAGCCTTATGCTCTGCAATCCGGCTGTTGGTAGGGAGTCGGCAGCTGGCACCCTCGGTGACTCGGTGACACGGCCGGCGGTGTGTGGCCTTGCCTTGCAGGTGCTCCACCCTGTAATTACAACCTTGGTCTGCTCCTGCCCCCACCACTGCCGGCTTCTGCACCTCCTTTAGAAAAGCTGAAGTTGCGGTGAGTTTTTTATGGCCTGGTGGAGTTATTTTAGACCTGAGGTGGGTGTCTCGAGGTCCTTTCAGTCCCCGTCCTCACATGCTCTTGCTAAGGTGGCTGCTGGGTCCTGAGGTACCAGCCGACGGGTTTCCCTTTTTTGGTTTTGTAGCTTTCCTTTATGTTCCTGTCTTCCTAGCTTTCACTCCCCGACAGCACTGAGAAGCCTCTGTAAATGTTTTCTCCTTCCTGCTCAGCAGTCCTTTGTGTAGCAGAGGAACATCTCTGTGCCGGGTGTGAACAGGCTTCCGGCACTTGGCTGTTGCTTCCCTCCACCGTGGCTGTTATGGGCTCTCTTCCCTTCAGTGATGATGGTACAAAAATTGTTCTTCTTTTCCCCTCCTGTGCGGGGAAACTATACACCCTGTAGCACTGCGGCGTGTTTGTGGCCGTGCAATGCCTCGCATGGATTCACTAAGCCCAGGATGATCTGCCTGTGCAGGAAGCGATGAAAATCACTTGGCTGCAGAGTCATGTTCCTCGCACAACATGAGTGACGTGGGCTGCTGCTGGGACAGTCGAGCAGTTGCTGGGTTTATGTGGTGGGGCAGCTTTTCCAGAACAAGTTCTGTTTGTGGAGCCCCTTTTTTCTATTCTATGCTCTCCTTGGCATCGACTGGCTGAGGTAGCGGCTGCAGGTTCCCTGGGTGCAAGGGCTTGGTGGCAATGCTGGGAGGAATCCCTGAAATCAGTAGCAGTGATATAGGAGGCTGTGAAGAGTAAAACTGGGCAGCAAGCTTGATAAATCAAGACCCTTGTCAGTGATTCCTAGAATGACAGAGAGGGCAGTGGGTGCTGCTGTATCCTTGAAATAGCGACGATATCAGCTGTGTGACGTGACTTGCTTTGGCATAGGGAGAGCGCTTGACGTGTGCCGCTCCTGCAGGGCCGTGGGCTTTTGCCCTTCGTCCTTTTGGCAGGTGTATCTTCTCCGCCTCGTTCCTGCAGCCATATCAGCGTGACGCTCTTAGCCCTGGGTGCAGCCTTGTCACCGTTGGAAAATGTCACCCTGCTTAGGTCTGATTTACTTCTATTGTGTGGCTGGTGAGAGGTGTCAGAGACTTAGAGGTCTGTGGAAGCAGGAGGAACAAGCCATGTTCAGCTTTCTGGTCGCTGCCCCAGGGTTTCAGTCAGTGGGTAGCCCTGTGAGGCTGGGGCTTGCTGGAAAGGCAAGACACTTGTGCATGGGTTCTGACTCCATCCCTTCCTCCTGCCGTGTGTCCATGTGGCTGATAAAAATGGGAACAGCCCAGGACTAGTTTTAGGGTTACATTCATACTGGGAGGTGCTTTGAGTCGTGTCTTGGACAGATCCCGTGTGACTTGGTGCTGGACATGCAGAGGTGGATAAAGCCCAGTTCTGCTCTGGCTGGAAGCATCTCTCTTAGCTTGGCGTGTCCCAAGAAGACCTGAGGAGAAAGCAGATGTGGGTGACCTTGGGTACCTCACTGCAGAGATCTGCACGCCTGGCGCAGGCTGCCTGTAGAGATTGTGGAGTCTCCTTCTCTGGAGACATTCAAAACCCACCTGGACACGTTCCTGTGGGACCTGCTGTGGGTGACCCTGCTCTGTCAGGGGCGTTGGATCTCCAGAGGTCCCTTCCGGCCCCCAACGTTCTGTGATTTGGCTGGTGCAGCTGGCAGTGGCCTTGCGTGGGTACCCAGTGCCTCTTTCGTGGGGCCGTGCACAGGTGGGATGGCAGCAGTGATGCCCGTGGAACAGGGGATGTGCTGTGCGTGCTGCAACAAATCCTCCCTGGGACCCGCCTGGTCTCGGAGGGGTGATGGGAGGGTGTCAGGTTGTTGCCCCAGGGCTCGGGATGCCTCGGTGGGGCCCAGCAAGGGATGGAGAGATAGCAGGGCAAGGCCTAGTGATAGTGGTCAGTTGTTACTGAACTTGGAGGATGGCCAATAATGCCTTCACCTAAGCAGCTGTGAAGTATTTCCTCTCTAGGATATTGTTAAAATCGTGTAAATCCTGTATGTTGGGGACAAAGTCTGGGTACGAGCATGTCGATGTGGGTTACAGTTACTGTCAGAGTGTGGCACCACTGGGACCACTCCGAATCCTGATGGCATCCGACCTGACCCTGCGTCCTGGGGTTGATGGAGCCGGCGGCTGTGCAGGCGGGAGGACGGCACCGAGCTGTGCCAGGCCTCAGC
>NW_009712243.1:9078-16813 GCF_000703405.1 Apaloderma vittatum
CTCCCCTGCAGCTCGCTCCCCTCCAGCAGCTGGGATTTGGATGGGGCTGTGGATCCATGCAGCACGTTTTGGAAGGAGAGAGAAGGAATGAAACTGCCAGTACATTTTTATTTTTTTTTTCTTCTGAAACTCTTTCTCAAATGCTCAGCCCTTAAAAGGAAAAACGACTCTGCAGAAATCTTCACTGAGCTTACGAGGTGCCGCTGCGTCTGGGGCAAAGCAGAGCTTTCGGGAGGCTGTTCAGGGGTTGGGGGTTTGGGCTGAACTCTGATGTGCAACACAAAAACTCCAGCCGTGGTGGCAGGAGAGGATCTGGGAGATGATGCCATGGCAGCAGCTCGAGGGCCAGATCCTGGAGACCAAGAAAACCGACTTGCTGCTCTATTGCAGCCTGGAGCTCAAGCTCTACAGGAGATCTTGTTCCCTAGTCCTGTGAAACCTCTGGCTTGGCTCCAACAGATACACGGCAGCAGGTGTCCAGCTGGGTCTGTGTCCCTGGCAGCTTGGGGACCCTCACAAAGAGCAGGGACAAGCGCCTGTAACCTTTTTGGTGCGAAATGCTTTTTGTCACTTAAAAATCTTTTGCCTTCTGCCCAGGCTGCAGCGGCCACAGCTGGTCTCTAGCCATAATGCAGTCAGAGGCGCTCAGCGTCACCCACATTTTGGGCACAGAGAGAAGCGAGACTCCCATGGTCTTCAGGGGAGCAGCAGGTCCTGTCCCCGGGCACAGCGACCAGCCCCGCTCAGCCCCTGTGCTCACCCCGGCTGTGTATGCACGGGCAGTGCTATGCCCAGTCTGCATCGTCAAGATTTTTTTAATGGGAGTGGATTTTACCTCTCCTCCTGCCCTCGGGTGCAATTTCCTTTCATGCTGGTCACTGCAGTCCCCTGGCAACTGTGCCCACATCTCCAGTTGCTGCCCTTCTGCTCTGTCAGTGCCTGTCCAGCGGGCGCCCTGGGCTGGGTTCTGAAGACGTGAAATGAAAACGGGTGCCTCCTGCCCCTCCCTTGCTCTTCCCTCCGTCGCAGAACCCTCCTGCTGTGGAGGAGCGATGAGGGATGGGGTGGGGATGAGCAGCACTTCAAGTCCCTCTGTCTTCTCCTCCCCATGGGGTGCTCTCTACATGAATCTGGGGCTTGCCTGGGGGTGATTTCAGGGTCTGGATCAGTATGAGCCTGGAGCTCAGCGAGTCCTGGTGGGCGTGCTCGGCGCGGCGTGGGTGATGGAGAGCGTCAAGGTGGGTGTGGTGGGAGTTTCTGTGCTGCCCTCCCTTCTCCCCGTTGGGCTGCAGTGCTCCAAGATGCCTGTGCACCCACCCCATCCGATGTTCAGGTGCTGACGTCAGGCTGTAGGATCTTACGTCTTTGGGGCTGTTCAAGGCTTTATTTTAAATTTATTATCTTTGCAGTGGGACTCAGCCTGGTCTCTGTCCTGCCTTGGGGAGGATTCCCCTCTGCACACCCAGGTCCTAATGTGGAGACCCCAGGAAATCTCTCCCATGCTGTGGGAGTCCTTGTTTCTTACTATTTTCTCTCCAAGACAGGACCGTGGTGGAATCTGCTGTTAATTTTGGCACTGCCCTGACCTTGTTCTGTGAGATGAGCTCCCTGTTGCTGTCAGACTGACTGCTCTGGAGCTGGGGTGAATTGAGACGCTCGCAGCAGCGACGTGGGAGCCAGCAGTGCTGGCATGAGGGCTGGGGGAAAGTTTGGGAACAGCTGAGGAAGAAGAACCACCAGAGTCTGAGCAGCCAAAAAGCCACCAAGTTTGGTGTTTGACATCTCTACCTTGGCAAACACCACTTAGCAAAAGGCTTGGGGCTTGGGGCTTTGGTGGTTTGTTTGTTTAGGTGTTTTGGTTTTTTAATTTAAAAAAATGAAATAATGAGACACTTGGCATGATAAGGCTTTTTCCAGGCTCTCTACCTCTGACCCACCCAAGTCTTCTCTTTGTAAGCTGTTGCAGGGCTGGGCTCTGCTTTCAGAGCGATCTGCCCCCATTCTGCTCTCGATGGAGCTGAGCATATGTGCTCAGGCTTTGAGCAACTGCGGCCATTTGTTCTTTATTTTCACAATCTGGTCTGTCTCCTGCGAAGCAGAGGTTGGTTTGTTTGCATAACGCTTATTTTCGGAAGTAGGAGAGTTTTAGAAACAAGCTGACATTAAATTTATTTTAGTTCCTCTGTATTTTTTTTTAGAAGAATACATATATATTCAGAAGAAGTTCATATATATATGTTTCATATATATGTATATATGTATGGGGGACGCAGGGTTGTTCTAGGTACTTATTTTTTCCTTAAGATCTAAATTACAGCTTTTCAGGACTTGGCTGAGAGAAGGCAGTGAATAAAGCCTAAGTTGACTGAGTCAGCTGGTGGAGAATCGCTGCAAGGAGCTGGAAACCTTCTTGGAGTCCCTCTGCAGCTCCAGGATACAGATGAGTCTTACAACCTTGTTCTGGCTGAGATGAGCAAATCCGAGCGACTTGGAGCCACCCGGGGGTTGCACTGTGTTGCTCAGAGCCTGCACTGAGCCCAGGTTTCTAAGGGGAGTCCGTGTGACAGCCTGGCCAGTGCGCTGGTCTGGTTTTGCCTGTGGTGCAGGTGAAGAGGCAAGCACGATACTCTTGGGGGGGTGTAAAAAACCCGAACAACAGACCGCGTTGGGGAGCTTGAGCACAGCCTGAGCTGTTCTTCACCCAGCTGTGAGCCTGGACCTGCCGAGGAGCAGTTATGTCAGCAGCTTCCGTGCCTCTGGATGCTGCCTGCTCCTTAACTGGTTGGCCTTGGTCTGCTGCTGGGGCCTCTGGAGCACTTGGGGTTGTAAACATGGCTTTGTCCTCCATAAGGCTGCTTCTGCTCCCTTGCATGGGCCCCTTGTCATATGCTCTGTTAGCAGCGAATGAAGGAGGCTCTGAACTCCCTGTCTTTGTGGGACAGATCATTTCAGATGCCCGTCCCCATCGCCCCAGCTGCTTGCTGCAGTGAGGAGCCCTGGACCCCATGCACACATCCCTGTCTGCAGCCGGTATCACAGCGTGACGTGTACTTGGGGGGGCTGTGAGTCTGGCTAAACTCATCATTCCTCAGCCTTAAAGAGAACAGCACTGACACATCCTCAGTTAGGTGACCTGTGGTGATGGGATCTGCCTGGCCCTGGGCCTCCAGCACCTCCTGGGGCTTTGCAGAGGCTTCAGCAGCCCTGGCTTAGAGCTGTAGGCAGAGAACAGCAGGTCTTCGTGCAAGGATGTAGGAAGTTGGCTGCCCCACGCAGGGTGTAGTAGCAACACCTTGTTCATGCAGGGTGCAGAGATGATGTAAAGGGAAGCATCAACGCTCATGAAGGTCGTGTTGGCCTGCACACCCCCAGGTTCTTTAGTCTCCTGCTGTCCAGGAGGGTCTCTGAGCACTCTGATGTGATACCAGACATGAGACCATACAGTAGCTGCATTCAGATTCCTGTTCCTGGAAGAACGTCTTAATTTCCAGTTGCTTTTCTTGGTGTTGGGGCACCTTTCAGCATGCTGCAGGCTCCCTTTGAGGGCATTAGCATCCAAAAATCCCGCTTGGTATGGAGTCATGATTGGCCAAGAAGGACTTGGTACTGCCCTAACTCTCTGCAGAGCTCACCCTGAAGAAGGAAAGTACAGGGAGGAGCTGGGGTCTTGAGCACACAAGTCCAAAACTTACAGAACATGGAAGTAAAATGGGAGATCAAGCTGTAAGAGCTCTCCTTGTAGCCACTCAGAGGGTTTACTTGCAGCCTGGTGTGATGCTCCCTGAGACAGGAGTTTCCCATGGCTTTTCTTGGGGCTCTCTGGCCCTTGGAGGGTGAATCCCTCAACAGGCTGGTGCTGAGCAGCGTGCGCAGGTAGTGAGCGGAGGGAAGGATTCCTGCAGAGGGCTGGGTGGTCACATTGCACTGCGCTCATGCTGACAGTTCCAGCTGGGAAAACATCTCTGCTGTTCTTATCTCTGGATGGCCTTGCAAAGAGCTTGTGTCCAGGGACTGTGCTTGGCTGCCTGGGCTGTAGTGTCGCTTGGGTGACGGTGGCAGGAAAACCAGTTTGACTTTTTGGGGTTTCTCAGTTCTACCTGCAAGTGGCTCTTCTGTACTTGGCCCCTCTCATTTCCAGTCCTGCTCCCTTCTCTTTAGTTAAAACAATTTCATTCTTTCCTGGACATTGCGCTAACGTTTGTAGCCTTTGGGAGAAGATCTAATCAGGAGATGCGAGTGGGATGCCCGTTCAGGCTGAAATACCCTTTTTTAAAGAAATTATTATTTTTAATTCTCAGGCTTTGCCAGGCAGGAGAGGGCCCTAAGTTGTTTTTGAAGGAGCAAAGCTTGCAAACGTCCATCGCCTCTGTCTCAGAGGCTGACAGGAGGGATTGCAGCAGCTTGGCCTCTTACCTGCTCTGTCTGTACAGCTCTTCAGAAAACCAAGCTGCTGGCCTGCGAGGGCTCAGCCTTCAGAAGGAACCAGTCTGCCCACGTGAGATGCAACTGCACACAATGAGCCGTATGTGTCCTCCTGCTTTTCGCACGCCTGGTGCACTGCCCCCCAGCACGACACCTCGCTGCTTGGGGACCGAGTTCCCCCCATGGCCCTGCCACCCCTCCAGAAGATCAGCGAGCCTGGAGCCCACAGTTACAAAAGAGACCTGGACATGCTGGAGCTTGTCCAAGAGAAGGGCCACGAGGATGCTCAGAGGGCTGGAGCAGCTCTCCTCTGCAGACAGACTGAGAGAGCTGGGGCTGTTCCGTCTGTGGAAAAGAAGGCTCCGCACTGCAGAAAAGAAGGTTCCGAGGAGACCTTATTTGTGGCTTCCAGGATCTCAGGGGGGCTACAAGAAAGCTGGGGAGGGGCTTGTGAGGATGTTGGGTAGAGGTAGGACTAGAGGGAATGGATTAAATCTAAAGATAGGTTGGTTCAGGTTGGACATCTGGAAGAAGTTCTTCCCCATGAGGGTGGGGAGACCCTGGCACAGGTTGCCCAGAGAGGGGGTGGCAGCCCCATCCCTGGGAGTTTTTAAGGCCAGGCTGGATGGGGCTCTGGGCGGCCTGGTCTCGTGGGGGGTGTAGGGACATACAGACGAGATGATCTTTAAGGTCCCTTCCAGCCCTGACAGTTCTAGGATTCTATAAGGCAAGGTGGGGCTCAGGCCAAGCAGCTGGAGCTGTGGCCTGTTTAAAAAGCTACAAGGTGTAGAAAATACTTGTGCATTTACTTAGGTCCAGGAAACTCCCAAAATCTCCCTGTCAATACGGGAGGATGCCCACTGGGAACGTGGGTTTGGTTTTGGAAGCAAGTGGGGATTTTGTGCTGTGGGCTCTGGTGACGGGGTTAGTTCCCTGGTGGCGCCGCCGTGCTGGCAAGCTGCCTGTGCCCACGGCCGGGCTGTGGTGGGGTCTGGTCTGGGTTTGCCAACAAGGCCTGCAGGGCAGTCCTGTGCCTGGGCATGTTGTGTCCCCAGAGATGACGGTGGCCCCACAGGTGTCACTGCCTGGGTGGTGCTGTGCCGGCGGGCTCACGCTCCACGGCTGCTGCGTCGCGCAGCGTTTGTAGCTGAGAGAGTGCAGAAAAGCGTGATTGAAACCATTCCCAGGAAACTTCTTTAACCCCATGAAGGGGAGGTGGAGTTAATTTTTTTTTTTTTTTTATAACGTCCAAGTTATGGCCTTATCTCTCTGCAATCCCGGGTTTATCACGTCTTTCCAGAGTTCCTGATGTTATGTTTGAGGCTTGTGTGGCAGCCCCGGGCTGGCCCTGCTCCAGGAATGTGCTCCTTGCTTTTCCTTTTCTTTCTTTACACACGGACGTGATTGTACCAAACCCTTTCGTATTTCAATGTGTTCTGTGCAGATTTTTTTCCTTGGTTAAGCTTCACCTTAGTCATCCTCAACCCCTCAATTTTAAGGTGTGCAAAGAGGTCACCAACCCAAGTCATCCACTTACGTGTCTTTGCACGCAAAGATAGATGTAAGCTTGTTAAAACGGAAGACTATAGTTAGCAACACACGCTCGGTCGTGGCCAAGTGCCATGAGAAGAATTTGTTATTTTCAATAGCTTGCACTTAACAGAAAATAGCTGACCTCTCCTCTCTCCTGAGGAGCAACAGTGCTGGTAGAGCCGCTGGCATTTCAGACCTTTGCTAATCCAGTTGCTGGCAAAACAGATCAAAAGCAGCCTGCTCTTGAACATTAAAAAGGCTGGCGGCTGAGCTCTGTCTTGATCGCTGAGCTGAGTCTTGCAGCCTTTTGCTTTCTTCCTTGCCAAGCAAATACCCTGTAACTACTTTCTCTCTCTCCTAAGCTCACGTGTATGTTTCTGTGGTGCTTTTGGTGTGGAGGGGTCCTGCCACACCGCTTCCCTCTCCAGCCCTTCCAGCGCCTCTCTCCCCTCCCAAGGGCGGCTTGCTCTGCTCCCCACCTTTGGGTGAAGGCACCAGCCTCTCCCCCTTGAAGCTCCCACTATGTGCTACTTGGGTCAAAATCCTGTTTTCAGTCCCCTGTCCCCCTTTTCCTATCGACTGCCCGTCCTTGGGAAGAGTTATGGTGCTCACAGAGGTCACTTCTTTTCTTGTGTCCCCTCTGAGCTGCCCTTTCAACCTCCATTGCCAGTTTCTTGTCCTGCCTGCTCTTTGCTGCTGTCTCCGTGGACGGGCTCATCTCTCCCCTCCCAGCGCTGCTGGGCTTGGCTTGCTGCCCTTGTTTTCCCCTTTTATGCCCTGTTTGTGGACAACTCCTCTCCGCAGCTGACAGCAGCAGTGACTTGCTGATTTGTTGCTGTGCCTGTGGTTTACAACGCCGCGGCGCAGAAATAGTCAGGCTGCCTCCCATTCCGCCCCAAGCCATGGCATGGAGTGCCAGTATGGCCACTTGTGTTGCAACTTAAATCAAATAGGGGAAGTGATTTGACCGAAAAATACCAAACAACAAACCAGGTGTTTTCTGGACGCAAGGTTTTCTAAGTGAGATCCGCTCAGAGGCACGTGTCCTGCTCTGGCAGCGGCGGGGGCACGGCAGGGATGGGTACCATGAGAAAGAATCACAGAATGGCCTGGGCTGGAAGGGACCTTGGAGATCATTTAATCCGACCTCCCTGTCATGGGCAGGGACGCCTCGCGACGAGATCAGGCAACACATGGGGACCGAGCAGGGATCGCGACCTTGGTGTTCTCAGCACTACGCTCTCACTGACTGAGACCTTGTGCTCTGCTCCCAGTTGCTTGTTGGACCAGTTTCAACGGTCACGGTAGTGACGACCTGGGCTGGGTGAGCTGATCTGGCTGAAAATAGACCTGTGCCACGAGAACGTGGCTTTCACCCAGCTGGCATGTGGTGGTGTGAACGTCAGCCCTCTGTGAGGCTGTGCGGCCGTCAGCGCTGCACGGTAGGTGTTGTGGCAGGGAGAATCGCACCTTTATAGAGGCCGCTCAGGTCTATTTTGGGTTGAACTGACATGGTACCTGTCACTTCTGCGTCCTCAGGGAGCTGAGGAGCAGCCTGGTTTTTAGGAGCGCATGCCTGACTGCTCAGAATTGAATACACTCATCCTTTTCCTAGCGGGAAGGTGTGATGTGTGTTTAAACTGCCTCTCAAACTTGCCCAGCGGGAGGGCACATGAGGACCTTCCCGAGGGCTGTGCAGGTTAAACTCTCCGACCGCTGTGCCAGGCTGCCAGTTTGGACATGGCGGGGCTGCCACGGTCGGCCCAGGCACCGCGGAGGC
>NW_009712243.1:16858-22736 GCF_000703405.1 Apaloderma vittatum
CTCCTCGTCTGGTAAGGAGTCCTGTTTCTCTGTCCTCCTCCGGAAGCAGCCCCCAAGGCACTGGGCAGGAGCAGGTTTCAAGGGTGACCCTGGACCAGTTGTCTTTATGTGGCTTTTATTAACAAGGTTATGTAGAGCCTCCTTCCTGCAGCCTGCACCGACGCAGGGCAGAGGAGGCAGATGGAGGAGCTGCTGGGCAGTACGTTGATGTTCTGTCTCTCTTCAGCTGCACACTCGAGTGCGATGCTGGGCACGGGATTGCTTTAGTGACAGCATCTCTCCTGCCCAGGAGACCTCGCTGGGGTTTGCACCCCCTTCTTCTGTTTATCGGGATGAGCCAACATGGTTTTGGCTACAGCAGCTTTACTGAGCTCCTCTGCTCTCACCAGGCCAGCATTTCGGGGATAGGTGGGTCAGTGTTAACGGCTGATGTGCCACATGTGAGGGCTGTGCCACCCAACACTTGTGTTGCCACAAACCATTACGCTGATCTGTCAGAAAACCAACTCGCAGCTTTCTTGCTGAGCTTGAGGCTGGGCCACCGAGGGTGCTGGCGCGGGACCCTGGGGCTGAAGGGACTCCTCAGGGCGGCACAGGGGTTACACAGGCCAGCAGCAGGCCATGCCTGTCCTTTGGGTCACCTGCCACCCAAAGGACCACCAAGGGCTTTGCCATCAGCCAAGGGAGGAGGGGAAGAGCTTGCAATGGTGATGGTCTCACCCACCAGCCTCTCCTTGCATTTATCTTTTGAGCAAGCAGGTGTGGGCTTCAAGCAGGGACTGGGAGACCCAGAGGTCCTCTCCAGCCCCACAGCCCGTGAGCACTGCAGGCAAGAACGGGGTAGGCTGCCTGTGTTGTCAGGAGCCAGGGGTTTGCTCTCCTGAGGTGGCATTAGCAATAGGCTGCAGCTCCCGGAGGGAGCAGATCCTGCTTTGCAGATCCTCGCTGCTCTCGAGAGCAAGTTCCCTCGTGCGTCTCACCAGGTGCCAGCCCTCACGCGATCGCGCCAGCCCTTGATGGGGGTTACCAGAGCATCAGCAGATGATGCTCACCCGCCCCATGCCACTTGGCTAGTGGTGTGAGCCCGACGTCAGGACTGGGCTAGGGGGGCGACCTCCCTTCCCTGTGCCAGGGAGCTGTTGATCTGGGTTGGCTCCTTCTCAGACCCTTCCCCTAATCTTCCCATGAGCTCATTAGACAAAGCAATGCTTTGATCTGCTGCTTGAATGCCTTGCAGCAGCTCTGTAGGACTCCCAGACAAGCCGGTGGCCCAGACTAACATGACTCTCATGTCCCTGCAGCTCAGACTGGGTGGAGATCATTGAGCCCCGCTCCCAGGAGCGGATGTACGTCAACCTGACGACTGGGGAGTGTGGCTGGGAGCCCCCTCCCAACCTGAAGGTGCGCCAGTCGGACCAGAAGCAGTGGTGGGAGCTCTTCGACCAGAACAACAACCGCTTCTACTACTACAATGCCATCACGCAGCAGACGGTGTGGCACCGGCCCCAGGGCTGTGACATTGTGCCCTTGGCGCAGCTCCAGGCCATGAAGCGCAGCTCCCAGCCCGACAGCCGTGGCCGGCAGCACCGGGGCAGCACCGGCAGCGATGGTAGAAGCACCCCCATCCAAATGGCCCTCCTGCAGGAGATGGAAAAGGGCAAGGGAGACTGCGCCGCAGAGAAGAGGAAAGATCCTGGCAGGTAAGGAGAGCTTTGTCCCTCTCTGTTTATATTTGATGGATGATTTCGGTTGCCAGGCAGGCAGCGAGGGCTCGGAAGCCGTGTTGCGCTCACCTCTGCGGGACCACTTCAACATCCCCAGTCTGGGCCAGGTCTCGTTTGTGTGAGGCACCATGACAACACGCGTCATAAGATAATCGTCGCTTCAGGGCCCTGTGTGCTAAACACGAGGAGAGGAGGCAGCGGGAGTGTCCCACAGTGACCAGGGCTCTGTCTGATGCCCATGGCAGGGTTTGCTGGGGTGGCAGAACTGCCATGCGAGGCCTTGGGCTCCTGCGGGGTGTGGGTGAGCCTGGGTGCTCTGGCTCCTTCTGTCCCCACTCTCTCAGCTGCCTGCATGTGCTTGCAGCTTTGGGCAGTGTGGGGACAAAGCTCCTGAGCACAGTTATTTGCTCTTATCAAGCCCCAAACGAAGGAACGATAACGGGATGCTATTTTGTTTGGCTAAGAGATTTTCTTACATTCAAACCAGTCTGACAACAATCGTTTTGTTTGTTGGTTTGGGTTTTTTTTTTCTACTGAAACTTAGCCAGCTTCAGCTGCACAAAAGCATCCCCTCCCCAGTCTCTGGAGGGGAGGTCCCTCTGCCTGTGGCACTGCCGGGGGCTGCCCTGCCTCCCTCTTTTCCTGTCAGGGCGTCATCCTTCCCTGGGGAATGTGGTACCAAGAGCCGAGGAGGCGGTGCGGTGAGCGGAGCTGAGTCACGCTGAGGAGAAGTGACTCACCCAAGGGCTAGAGCAGAGCTCCTGTGAGCCTGGCACTCCTTCCATGGTGCCTCTGCTCCTTGTCCCCACCGCTGGGCGATGGAGTGAGCCAGGCTTCTGAAACAGCTTGGTCTTGGGATCTATGTTGTCTCCCTCTGTGTCTGGTGCTGGTGAGGAGAGAAGAAAACAGCCAAGATGGTGAAGAACACGTAAGATGGCGATTCTGAAAAATACATGCTCTAGAACACCCTAAACTGAAGTTTATCACTTGTGTGCAGCACCCGTGAGGTGGTTCTGTGTTCAGTTCAGATCTGCATGACTGGGAGACGCTGACAACGCACACAAAGCGCACCAGAAAGAGCCCAGAGCTTTACTGGTGCCTGTGATGCTTCCAGTGCCTCCTGCTCTGCAAGCAGCTCCTCTGAGCTCCAAACTTACCCAGAAGATGATCCCTGCCCTGCCAGGAGAAACATAAACCGTGAGAAATGTGTTAAGCTGGATCCCAGTAGCTCCCAGTTCCCTCCAGTTCCTGTTAGTGACCACAGGTGAGCCCCAGGCTTTGATTTGCCATGAGCTGCCTGGGTGCCCCTCCTTGGCCAGCTGCAGCCTAACGCTCTGGGGCAGCCAGATGGGCATCGGCAAACTGTCTCCAGAGGGGTGAGTGCAAGAGCCTTGCACAGGGCATAAAATATCCTGAGCTCCATGGGGTCCAAAATATTTCTGACTCAAGCTCTCAGGAGGAGAGCGTGGCCTCCTCTGCCTCAGTGCGGGGGGAACCTGTGCCTCGAGGGATAAGTGATGCCACCGCTCTGGCGCCCTGGGCAGGGAGAACCCCGAGCAGGCCCCCTTGGACAGGAGGAGGGGCAGCGATGTGAAGCGCGCGGGGCTTTGCTTTACCCTTCCTTGCCAGCCGGGCTGGTGCCAGCCAGCATCTCGGGCATCACTGCCAGTTCTCCTGCAAGGAGGGGGAGCGGGAAGGGGTCCTCCCTTGCTCCATCCCAAGCCCAAGTTTTTGCAGCAGCCTTGGGGCACTTTGAGCCTGAACCAAACTCCGTGGAAGGGCAAACGCTGTGAAGGGTGTGGGCGGCAGCTCGCTTGGGAGCTGACAGGCTCCTTGCACATGTGAGACTCTTCCCGAGCCTCGCCCCAGTAAGCCAACAGCATTTGCCTGTGGGAGCTGCTTTCCTGGAAGCAGGAGACTGAGCAGTGTTTGCTTACACATCCATCACCTGTCGTCACTGCTGTTCGTGAGCGAGGGTTGAGTGTCTGGTTAAGGCACAGAGCACAATTTCCCTACTCGAGTCTGACACCCAAAGAGAGATTTCTTGCCTTTTACTACCTCATAAAATGGTGAGCAAAGGGCTGAGCTCAAAGCAAGTGTTCCCAGGTGGAATCTAATGCCCTTGCTGGGATGTCTGGTCTGGTAACAGCAAAAGCACGCAGAGCTTGTCAGCTCCGTCATCTGCGTTGTTCTCTGAAGACAACCATAAGTGTGTCCTCTTGCTTCCCGTGGCAGGGACACAGCTGTGTAAACAGAGGGCAAATACATTGAGCGCTGTTGGTAGCATTCGCATCTTTATAAGTACCTGTGCCTAAGACTGTTTCGCTTTTGTCTCTTAACAGCAGCACAAAAGATTTGGGTTTTTTCTTTTCATGTTTGTCATCCCATGATAGATGAAGAGCTGAGAAGAGACGAATGTGGTCCCCAAGAGGGGCCTCCTGCAAACACGTGCCACAGAGGGCTGGGGGAAGGGATTTTGTCCTTTTTTCAGCAATACTTTGTGGTTTAGGGTTTTTTCTTTTGGCAAAATCTTTTTTCCCACCCTCCTCTCTTGCCTTCCATCAGCACTGCTAAATCTGCTGTGCCCGCTGCCACATCTCGAGGCTGTCAAACCCTCTGCACGCTGCTCTTGACAGCGTCAAGTGAAGCAGAGATGCTCCCCGTACTGGCAGGTCCTGCATCGCCGCTCCTTGCTGCCCCTTTCCTCCATCTATGTGCCAATCCCACTCTCTCCCTCACTGCCCCACTGCTCGCTGCTGCTCTTGCAGCTCTCTAAAACAATCCAGATTAGAGCAGCTTTGTCTGGACACTGGCCCTTGGCTTCTGCTGGTGGCATGGGGAGGTCAAACCCCTCCCCAGGGAAATGGCAGCTGCTTGCTGAGAGGGAAACGTGTCTGCGATGCCTGGAGCTCCCTGGGAAAGCTCTTTTGTCCGTGCAGGTGCTTGTCTCTTGCTGCCCTGTTGGTTTTTGGCTGCGCTTCCCAGGGCTGCCCAGCTGCTCCAGTGCTGGGTCTGCTCATCCTTTACTGGAGCAAGGACAGCCCCCAGCACCTACCTTACATCTCCACACGCCTCCCGAGCACTTGGGATACTGGTAGGAAGGGAAACGGACTCTCTCAGGGGAATGGGGGCCCAATGATCTTTGCACACGGTGGAAAGCTCTGCGGAGGATGGATGTGTTCCCTTGGGGACTGTGAGATGAGCTGGTAGCGTTTGCAAATGTCTTGTGAGCTGCCGCAGCCATGCTGGGGTTTGCCGAAGCTCCTTGGCCTCGTGGATGAGAAGGGGCTGGGCAGAGCTGAGACGTGAAGCGGACAGTCTTGCCGAGAGAGGAGCCTGCGTGCTGGTTGGCAGCGTTTGGGCGCGCACAGGTCAAGGCTGCGCGTGGGCTCTGCCGTCCCCAGCCCCGCTGTGCGGGCCAGCCCTTTTCCTCCCTCTCCCAGGGTCAGCGACTGGTTTCAGAGTGGGGTTTCTGAGGTTGCCCTTGTGGTAGCAGCGCATGTCAATGCCCTCCAGGTAGAAATCCGCCATCCCTAGGAGCATTCTGTCCCCCGGAACGAGAGACGCACGGGCAGCAGGTTGTGTTGCCCATCCTCTCCTTGCCCACCTTCCCCAGGGCTGAGCATCCGGGGCTGAGAGCAAGAAGGGGCTTGGCCTTACCGTGGCAGGAAGCTGTGCTGGAAAAGGGGCATTAGTGTGAAGGCATTAGTGTGACGGGAAGCCCGTGAAGGTGGCTGTGAGGGCACCTCTGCCCCTTCAGCCTGGTTTGCCTCATCACGGGCTTAGGAGTGTGTGTGTGTAAGTATTGCCGACAATGAGTTCTGCATAACTGGGCAAGAAATGCCGTCAGGTTTCCTCATACAGGCTTGTTTCCTGGTCACGCTGCTGGCCTTGGGACTGGGTGTGCAAACACAAGGTGCCTTGCCCGTGTCCGCAGAGCTCTCCCTGGGGCCGTGCAGACCTGGCTTTGGGTGGGTTGTCTCCGTGGGGTCTCCATCCCTGTCCCTGGCATGGGCACCGGAGGCAGCAGTGCCGCTGAAATGCAAACATTCCGGTGCACTCACCTCTGCCAAAGCACCAGGAAAACGGCTGCTGGAAAGGGCAGAGCTGGGATGGAGGGCCTTTTCTCCAGGCTTCTGGGAAGGAAGGGCAAA
>NW_009712243.1:22748-24011 GCF_000703405.1 Apaloderma vittatum
GGGAAGAGCTGCTGGATACGCTGGGCCTGCTGGAGCTGGGTGCGGGCTGGGAAAGCCAGCGCCGGGTTGTGGTGTTTATATTGGAGTTACTTGAAAGCATTCCTCGAAGGAAGTGTGTCGGGGGACTCGGCAACGTCTCCTCTGCCGGTGGCTGAAGAGCAGGGCTAACAGGCTGTGTTGGGATGTTTCTCCATCGCTACGTTTGCTTTCCAACAGAAACCATCCTTCACTGCTCAGAAGGACGAGGTTGAACCTTTTTCCATGCTGTGAAGTCAGGAAATCCCTCTTCTCTTCTGATCGTTTTTCTCAGCAGCCTGGGAACGCGGTTGAGGGAAGCCGTGTCCAGACGTGGCCCCAAGAGATCATTCAAGGCTGTGGAAATGGTCCTTTTAAAAAAGTCTTGTCTTCTCTGTGGTGGTGCCTCTTTCCTCTGATCTCTGGTGGCTGGGGATGGCGTGTTGTGACCACGCCATGACTGACAGGTGGAGCAGGGTACTGCACACGTTTAGAGGTTTCACTTCTCTGTTGAGTTCCCTTACAAATCTCCTGGCTGGGGGGAATGGGGTGGCCGTGGTCAGGCTAGAGACCATGACTGACAGGTGGAGCAGGGTACTTGGGGGCTCACAGCAGCTGGTCCGACATGGCCGGGGTTGCGCCAAGTCCCCATGCGAGCTTTGCCCCTCGGCCTGGAGGAGGGAACATGAGTCCAGGGAGGCAGCAGAGCCTGTTTCTCCAGCCCTGTTGCCCGGAAGGGCACAGACTGCAAGTGCTAAAAATCTGCTGTGGGGACGCAGAACCCCTGGCCTTGGAAAAACGTCTGTCTGACCTGTCCTGCCGCCTGGGCTCGGGGCATCCGCAAGGCAGGGACGGCAGGGACCCTGTGCCATGTGCCACCTGCGCAGAGCCGTCCTGTCCCAGGCAGGGCCGAGGCGTAGGACACCTTCCACCCCATGAAGGGACCATCACAGCAAGGAGCCGTCGCACTTTGGGGCACCCGCGGCAGATCAGCAGCTTGACCTTTGGGGGAGGCTGCGAGCACAGCACCCCCTTCTCTTTTCCAAATCCAATCCCTGCTTGCTCACCCGAGGACCGAAATCTGGGCTTTGCTCTTTTCCATGGGTGCAGCTGGGGAGATCCGCTGATGGCAGCTTTGCAGCTCACCCTGCTCCACCGCGCTGCATGGCCGGCGTGCAGGAGGTCCCAGTGCCGGCATCCCCGGGGCCCTGCTGGGCTCTGCCGGCCTTGGGGGCTCACAGCAGCTGG
>NW_009712243.1:24165-25334 GCF_000703405.1 Apaloderma vittatum
ACAGATGGGGACGTGCTCAGAGCGTGGGTGCAAATCAGGTCGGCGTGGGGCTGGCCCGGAGGGAGGAGGTGCTGACAGGGAGAGGCCCCTCGCTGCAGCCTGGAGCCGAGCACAGCGCTTGGGGCTGGGTTTGCGCTGCTCCAGACTGGCACTGTTTGGGGAGCGCCGGGCTCTGGTGGACTGTGCTGATGCCGGGCGGTACCGGTGCACGCTGAGCCCGTGCGAGGCGGCGATTGCGGCCGTTCTGTGTCTGAGGGAGGTGGGTCTGGCAAGCCTTTGCCGAAAATGGATGGGGAAGGGAGCTTGGAGCAGAGGTGGGCCGTTGGGTTTGGGGCAGGTAACCAGGGCTGGGGGAGCAGGTGAGACAGACGTGCCCTGCTGGGGTGGGGTGTGTGCAGGTGTGCCCTGCTGGTGGGACAGGCTGAGCACCCCCAGGGAAGCTGTGCTGGAGGAGCGGGCTAGTGAAAGTGCTCTGGAGAGCAGGAGCAAAGCGCAAGAGGGTTGGGATATCCAGATATCTGGGGGCTTGGCGGAGGAGGCACAAGCCGGGGGTTAGCGTCACTGAGAGGCAGCTCTGGGCGTGCGGTGGAGCTGTGTCCGTCTGCCAGCACAGGGGCCACGCAGGGGGGGTCAGCGGGGTGGGATGGGCATCAAGCGTTACAGTTCAAATAGAGGGAAGTGGCTGTGAGGGTGTTACGGGAACATCTGTCACAAACGGGCACACAGTGCGCCCTCGGCTCTTACCTGGTGACGGCTGGTAGTGGATGCGGGGAGGGAGAGCACAAAAGCAGCCAGGTTCAAGAGGACCTTCCTGGGGACAGTGGTGTCTTTGAAGAAGCTCAGGCTGGTTTCACAGCCTTTCCATTCGCTTTTTCACAAATGCAGATGGGCTACAGCTGCAGCCTGATGGCCTGTTGTTGTTGCGCTGCAGAACATGCCTTTCAGACTCGGATGTTGCGGTGGGCACGTGGGGTTGTGCTGGATCCCGAGTACCACCACGGGCCAGAGGATACTCCTGACAGAGGAGGATTTCACAGACAGGAGGGCTGAGCAGGGCCAGTGGGTTTGGCCAAGGGAAGCAGATCTGAGGATGCCTGAACCGGACTGGGAAAATACTCTACATAGAGGCTCCGGGGGGTTTTTTGGGGGGGAAAACCCGGAGTGTGGGG
>NW_009712243.1:25365-31873 GCF_000703405.1 Apaloderma vittatum
TTTGGGAGAGTAAGACTCGTAGTGTGAGGAGAGGACATCTTCTCCCGTACACCTCCTGTAGATCTCGTAGGTTTTTCTGAAAAAAAGCCCCAAACCCATTCTTTATCTGGGAGTGTAGTGATAGGACAAGGGCTAATGGTTTCAAACTAAAAGAATGTAGGTTGAGATGGGGTGTTAGGAAGAAGTTCTTCACTGTGAGGGTGGTGAGACCCTGGCCCAGGTTGCCCAGAGAAGCTGTGGATGCCTCATCCCTGCAAGTTCTCAAGGCCAGGCTGGCCGGGGCTCGGAGCAGCCGCTCTGGGGAGGGCTCTCTGCCCATGGCAAGGAGCTTGAACTGGATGGTCTTAAAGGTCTCTTCCAACCCAAACTATGCTGTAATTCTATGATTTGGAAGCTTAGGTCAAAAAAATAACATGATCTGGAAGCACTGTCAGCACAGTTTGCGAATCTGAAGGCAGACACTTGGGATTATTTTCCAGCTCGCTGCTTGGATACCTCACTGGTCTTCAGCTGGGTGCTAGCTGATGAGCTTTGGGAAGCGTAAATTGTTTCCTATCAGAGTGCTGCTGATACTGGACAGGTTAAAGTATGATGAATTTCTTTCATCTCATTGTTCTGCTATTCGTGACTCAGAAATTGTATCATGTGTTAACAATGATGTTCCTGTTTTGGGAAGGGGGATCTCCAGGAAAAAACAATGAGGAACTGATAAAACCAGCTGGGGAATCTCCAGGCACTGCGAGACTAACAATCTAGTATTTGGGTAGAAGAGGACATATCAGTTAATATAATCCTTAAATAATTCCCTCTATTTGTATCTTTTTTTCCTTTAGGGAGACTCCTACTCATTGGCAGCCTGTGCCAGGCACGAAAGCAGCCATGTTGGTCAAAGTGAACAGTTTGAGGCAGATCCAGAGCTCTTCAAGCAGTTCGCTTCAGCTGCAGAGCGCTCCAGAGGCCAGCAGCCAAAAATCTCTTCCAAAACCAGTCATATATGCCCAGCCTCAATCCGCGGCGCAGAGCCCTGGAGCCACAAAGCAAATGCCTGCAGGAGAAACAAAGCAGTCTATGCAGATCAAAAAGACGGAGAACGGTGGGTTTTGCCTAGTGCTGATGAATGGTCCAACTTCGCAAACACCTCCAAGGAGCCAGACTGGAAGCCCCCAGCCTACATCACCCAAGTATGCCTCCCCTGCACCTATATACGATGAGCCATCTCTAGAGTCTCCAATCTACGACGAGCCCCCAGTAGATATGGACACCGAAAGCGCCAGTATGAGCGGGATGTCACCACCAAGGTCGCCAAGCAGCAGCTTAAAAAAGCAGCTGCAGCCAACCAAATTATTGCAGCATCCAGGTATGCAACAGCAGCAAGCCGCAAGGAAGCATGCAAGAAATCCCTCTTCCGCTGAGTACAGCCCAGCTGGCAGAGAATATATAAAACACATGGTCAACGTTGACCAGTCTTCCAAACTCTCCCACTCTTCGGCTGCAACGGCGGATGCCTCTGCTAAACTGCCTGGGCAGCTTTCTTCAAAGGACAGCTTCAAACAGTCTTGGAGGATCTTGGAAGCCAACGTCCTCAAGAACATGGAAGCCCACCACAGTCGGCAGAACAGCCTGCAAACTCAAGAATACCCAACCGGCGTAAGCCATCAGGATTCTGGTTATTCAACTGGCCCTTCTCCAAGCTTGAGAAAAAGGAAAGGGAGGAGGCAAGGGACAGCTCAAGGAAGACCTGGCTCTGTGGGCAGCAGCAGTGAGCTCACGGCTTTGAACGATAAGCTGATTGCTGAGATGCGTGCGGTGGTGGGCAGGTCAGCAGCTGGCAGGGGAAGCAAAGCCAGCCTTGATGCTGAAAGTCTGGAGAACAGCATCCCGGCAGAGAGCAGCAAAGTCAGGTTTCAGTCTGACCACTTGAAAAAATGCATCAGCCGCAGCTCAAGGGACGACGTCTCGGCTAGTAATCGATCTCTGTACAGACAGGGCCTGGAGGGCAGGGGCACCTTTCCCAGCGATGTGGCAGCTCCACAGGACACAGTGAGGCAGAAGAGGACTTTTGAGAAAATAGATTCTTTAGAAAAGAATGTGACCAGCCAGACAAGTTTGGCTTCGTCAGACGCTACGCGCCACTCCTCCCAGGTACCTCCCCATCCGCTCCGGGTTAAGTCGTGCGCCTCTGCTGGGCTGCGGTGGTGCAGAACTGAGCACCTGGTCTGCTCCTGGCTGGGTTTGGTGCATGAGCTGCAGGTGAAACACATCCGTGCCTGCAGACCAGCAAACAGGATTCAAAGCTTCACAGCTTTGCATTTCAGGCCGGTGGTGTGAGAGGAGAGGGAGCTGCGGAGTTGCTCGTGCCCAGCAATCCCTCAGTGCTGCTGCATTGTTTGGGTGAAGCTGCTGCCTTGTCACTTTACTGGATCTCCTGTCTTCTTTGGTGGCCCTTAACCCTCTGCGCTGGGTTGGCTGGGGATGCAGGATGCAGTGTCACGATTTGCCTGGTCACGTGGCAGTGTTTTGGTTTCTTTCCCCTCTTTTTCTAATAGTTCCTCATATTCTGTTCTCCCTTCCAGTCATTCCTAAGCTTGAATGGAAATATTCAGAAAAGCAGTGACAGTGATTCTAGCATCTTCTGGTTGGAAGTAGCTGTTCTAAAGCCCATCCGTGTGCCTGCACAAGTGGAGTAGTTTTTCTCTATAACACAGCACTTCTGCAGACTTTAGTTTGCCAGTTTTCTTTCTGTTTGAATTTGAAGGAACCTCCTGCTTTCATGGTTTTAGTTCGGATTTAGGCTCTACATAGGTGATTTTATATCCTATGAGGCTTTTGTCCCTTTTCTCTTTGTTCACTCTTCAATTATTTCACTCCTGCTGAAAAAAATGAGTCTGTGCATCTCTTCTTCAAGGCTGATGAAAAATTACTATTTATTTTAACTCTTTGTTCTGTCTTTTCTACTGTTTGCTGGTCTGTGACCCTTCATGCAGAAATTTCGCAAAGCTTGACCATTTCAGATTGTTCCAGTAGACCAGTGAGGTGTAACTTTTCTCTAAAAGCCAGGCTGACACCTCCCTCCTCTGTCAGATTTACGTGTGTGCGTTCTCCTCCGTACTGTAATTTCTGACTGATAGTGTCTTGCTTTCACCTTGAAACCCTTTTTAAAGCTGAAGTCACGTTCCCATGTTTCCCATTTTTCAGGCCCAGGGCCAGTTTGAGTTTACACATCTCATATGTTCAGGTTAATAGTTCAGCAATTTAATTTCACAGTTTCGTTAGACTTGTTGGAAGACCGCTATCCGCTCTTCAGGATGTGTTACACCTCGTTACATCTATGGGGAGAGCTGAGACTTGGTGTCTTGGTTATGCACAAGAGATGGTGGGTTGGCGATAGGCTGTGAACGGCCTTGAAAACCAAGAAAAATAATTCATGTCTGGTAGCATGAAGGAGGAGAATACAGCAGAAGATGTAAGGAGATGGATGCTGTGGTAAAGGCAGTGAGTCAGTAATAAATACTCTGTTTACAGAAATACTCATGAGGTGTGCAAGTCCAAGTAAGGAGGGGAGGAGGTTGCAGAGAATACGGCAGCAAAATCGCTGCCTCACCTGCAAATGTGTGGCTTGAGTCACCAGCGATGTCCTGTGCTGGCCTTGCATGATGGGGAGGAGAATGGGAGACGAGGAAATTCATTATCTGGGGAGGGCGGGCAGAAGTTCTAGGACAGGCTGAGGAGAGGAGGATGTCTGCTGTCAGCACAAAGGTAATAGCTGGGTGCTTGTGTGAACGAGATTGGAGAGATAAACTTGAGAGAGAGGAGAGACCCAAGAGCCTGTTGAACCTCTGGAGTATGAGGAGGTGGATCCTCAGAAGTAAGATGCTGAAGGAGCAGTTAGGGTGGTGGGGGGAAAACCAAGCCCAGGAAAGGAAGGTGGATTGAAGGAGGCGGAGGATGATGATGGCAGAGAAGAGCTGCACACAGGGACTATTAGTCAGCATGTTGAGGGATTTAGAGAGAGTAAGGAGGGGTAACTTGGGGGATAAAAAACCCAAAACAAAGTAAAAAAGCAGGAGAAAAGATTGTGCCCCAGGCTGGCAGTAAGCGGCGGAGTGTGATGTGTGCTAATCCATCCCCCACATGCAGGTACCTGTTGGGTGTCAGATAGGGAAGGGTTGGACTGCACAAGCCCCTGTAGTTAGTTCAGCAGTTCCTCCATACTAAGCAGAAAACACTGACTTGCTCTGAACATTTAAGAACTAACGTGTGTTTTTGGATGGGCTGTAGTCTGGGACAGGAATACAACGTGGCGTGCAAGTTAAAGGTGATCTGCCAAGAAAGAAAATGGATGTTTTATTTCACTTTTACCACTGCAAACCCAAAATTTACAGGATTTCTGTGTCTTTGTCTTCCTTTAAAACCCAAAACCCGCAAGATTATCTTGTTTGGCTTTTTCCTCCTTGCTGGAGATCTCCTTGGAGAACGCAGAGCAAAGCACGGGCTGTTGAGCTCTTTGTTGCTGTAGGTGGGAATTTCAAATCTAACACAAAAATCTCTTTCCTAAACCAGCTTATTGTGTGTTTCAGTTCATTATGTGTCCCTGGCTGCCACTCCTGCCCAGAAAAGAGAATTCTCCTTGGGCAAAATAAGTGCCATATTCTCACAAGTAGTTATTGCACATTGTTTTGTGGGATCAGTGCTACGAAGGCCCTGATCATGTAGTTATCTGTGTAGTGATCACTGGGGAAGAAGGGTGGACAAGAGCTGCCGGTAAAGCTGCCTACAAGGTCTGGGAGGAAGGAAGGTCGTTGTCTCTCCTGCTTACCTCTGGGAGAGATGGGCTCTGGTGGGGTCAGCGCGCTTGTTCCTGCAGCAAATGAGTCTGATCACCGCAGACGTCGGGCGGGGAGCAGCTCTCCCTAGTTCTCCGAGAAGAAAAACCCCCCCAGGACTCGCAAACAATTCTGCCTGTTGGGCAGGAGGTCGTGGGGTATCTGTAGTGTACGGGAAGAGCCGGCTCCATTGGTGTGGAAGTCGCCTGACGCAGGTTGCCTTAACTTCACCAGCTCAAACATCCTTCATCCTACCCGGGTGACAGCTTTGCCATCAGAATAGCTGTGCCCCTGCCTCACTGTGCCTCTCTCAGCTTCTCCTGTCCCGTTTATGTCTGGCCAGAAGCTCCATTAGGAAGGTCGTGGTGGAATTGAGAGATATGTTTTCAGTGCCTTGGTGCAGAGGCTGTCCAGACACAGACTGCCCAAGCTCAGCAGCTCCTCCTCATTGCTAGCTATGTTGATTTGGTTTTGTATTTTGGGGTGTTTTTTGTTAGAACTTGGAAAAATAGTAGAGGCAGGAAGCAGCCATGGGATTGTAGGGGCCACGAAGGGCAAAGGTGAGAAGGAAACAGTGCTAATGGCTCTCTAGTCTCTGTAGTCTCTGCCCCCTCCTGGTGTTCTCCACCCACATCCTGGGCTCCTGTGGTTCCCCGGGAACTGAGAGGTGAAGCGTGGGGAGAAGCTTGGCTGCTTGGTGTGTGCTTGGTGCCACAGAGCTGTACTGCTGGCCCGGGAGTCAGCCCAGCTCCTGCTTAGGCTGTCCCCTGGAGCTCTGGGGCAGCTTGGACAAGCAGCGCTGTCAATCCGTGTCCCGCTGCTTCCCTTGGGGACAGCATCAGTGTGTGTCTGTGCCAGCCAGGCTCTTGCAAATCTACAGATGTCGGCCACTGATTCTGCACAAAATCATGTTTTGTACAGATTCACTGCTTTGCTGGTAGCTTCACGATAATTTTCCGAGCAGGGCAAGGGGTGGTGTAAGCTGCTTTTGACACGTCTGTTCTCTGTTGCAGCCCGGGACGATAGAGTTGGACCCCAAGCAGGAGAGCAGCAGCCAGCCCGGCAGCTGTGCGGGGTATCATTTCCCTTACAACACTCTGCGGAAGCCCATCTCTCAGAGCAGCATGGCAGACTGGGCTTCTAAAAACCTGAACATGCACACCCAGGGCATCTTCCGCCGAAGGATCTCCATCTCCAACATGCTGTCGTGGAACGGCGGCTCTATCAAAAAACCAATGCTCATCACTAGCAACCGCACCATCAAAAAAGAGGCGTGCGAGATGTTCAAGCTGGTGCAGAGCTACATGGGCGATCGCCAGACTCGCATGGACCGGAATCACGTGGCCTTAGTGACGGTCACCAAGTGCTGGAGCATGCAAGGTTTGCGGGATGAACTCTACATCCAGCTGATCCGGCAGACGACAGACAACACTTGCTACCGGAGTCTGGCGTGGGGCTGGGAACTGATGGCCATCAGTCTGGCCTTTTTCTCCCCGTCACCCAAATTTCAGTCTTATCTGGAAGGTTACATTTATCGCCACCTTGACAGCGATGAGAACAGTAAGTGCCTCGTGCACGCTCCCCCTGTCCCCAGCAGCCTTCTGGTGGGTTGTGCCACTTATTCAGGCTTGTCTGGCTTCTAAAATCACAAATTGAAAAACACAGGCCAGTGCCGTGGGTTGCGT
>NW_009712243.1:31922-34391 GCF_000703405.1 Apaloderma vittatum
GAGCTGCCACCAGCTCGTCTCCCTGCAATTCTGGCTCGTGTCTGGCAAAGAAATGCCAGCCCTAGATCGTGCTCATCTCACCGAGCAGCATGGCAAGGTCAGCGCTGAAAAGAGCTGATTTGGACCCACCAAGGGCAGATTTTCTTTGAGTTCTCTGAAGACATGGTTTGCTTCAAAGTTCCTTAAAGCAGGCAAAAAAACCCCCCAGAAATTAATGTTAATAAAGATTTTTTTTTAAGGAGCCATTGCAAACTTTACAAACTGGCCTTACCTTGGCAAATAGTCAGGGATCCCAAAGGATGCTGGATTTTGTTGGGAATAGATGAGATTTATTTGTCTTTCAGAAGCCTTGGGGACCAGCCCAGCCATTATTCAGTTATTACCCCAATATTAAACTGCTGTGGCGTCCCGGGGGAGGAAAGCCAAGTGCCAGCCTGGAGAGTGAACATGCACACCCAGGGTGCCCATTTGTCACTATTTCAGCAGTGCCTGCTGTGTCTTGTCCAGTCTCAGAGCACCTATTTCCACTTGGGGCTTCAAGCACAGGTCAAAACCCCCGCAAATCTCGTGGGCAGGTGCCCAAGTCCCGCCCCAGCACCTCTCTGCCCCTGCCAGCGAGCACGGCGGTGGAGCTGTGTCCTCGAGGCTGCAGTGGAGCAATGCCAGCCTTTGCCTTCTGGGTCGGCGCTTGTAGCCTTAACGTGGGGTTCATTCGCTGAACTGCTGGGTGTGCAGCACAGGTTTGGGTTTAGGATCCTAAACCCTCGTCGCTTCTCCCCAAAACCATTCCCTCCAGCTGTTCTTGGCCCAGAAGCGAAAACTGAGCCTGCCAGCCCCAGGGGCCAGGCAGCAAGGGGGAGGAATCTGAACTATTTGAGTGGGTTGTTCTTTCTGCTGGTATTTAGGCAGTAAGTTTATTTAGGTGTAACCTTGCTGCCTTGAACCCCTTCTCAGCCATTTGGCCATTTGGAGAAGGTGAGTGACGTTCTGGGCCCCTCACTGTGGCGTGTTTTGGAGCTGGCTGTGGCACAGGACCTCTCCCTGAGCAGACTTCCTCAGGCTGGAGTTAGGCTGGGTACTGTGTCTAAGGGCAGTTCTGAGCTTTGGTGTTTTATCGTTCCACATTATTAACCCAGAGCTTCTTTTGAATTTTCAGTTGCCCAGCGCATCAAGGAGCTTGTGGATCTGAAAAACAAAAAGAACTCAAAATCCAGAAAAAAGAGGAAACAAAACACCGAGGATGAAGGTAAAGGGAGGCGCGGCAGGCAGGGAGCCGAGAGGGAGGACTGCGCTGGCCTCGGGCCGGCGGGGATGCTGAGCTCCGCTGAAAATCAGACCATTTCTTTAAGTGCTTGAACTTAGATTCAGGAAACTTTACTGCAGGTGGCTGGTGTGAGAGGTTTGACCAGAGCGTAGCTCAGCAGCGTGGGCAGCAGCTGGGCAGCGCACAGGACAGCAGCAGTGCGGTGGCAGGGGGGACCCCTTTCACTCACCGGTGTGTGAGAAAAGGGGGTTTGGTTTGGTTTTGTTAATTCAGCTGGTCTGTGTGTGCCACAGTTTCCTGTAGCACAATCAGGTGGCAAAACCGTATGAGCCACCGTGTTGAAAAAAAATCTGTCTCAACTGTAGTAATGGATTTTGTAAACCACCATCCTACCTGAGGACCTTTAGGGAGGGCACTGATACCTGGCAAGGAACACTGCCTTTTTCTCTCCAGTATTGGCTTCCCCTTGTCTGCATTTTCTGGACTCTGCAGTCCAGGGCTTGCAATAGCATCTCTGCCGCGTTAACAAGAGCTCACGTATTCCTTCAGCCTCAGGTTTTAACTGCTGGCTGCGGGGTAAAACTTTATCTGGCTAAAGTCTTGCTAGACAAAGTCCATTCAATGATTTTTTTTTTTCCTTTATATTACTCTCAGGAAACTTGAGCCAACCCTGTGAATTCTTATCAGGCAGCAGTTTATATCAGGTGGCCTCTGTGTTTTTAATCTGGGAGAGCTAGAGTCCAGCTTCCTCATTGCTGAGCCCTACCTGACGCCAGCAGGAAACACAGACAGGGCCGCTGCTCCCCCAGGCAGCTGCCAGCGCCGGGGGTGGCTGAGGAGGCCCCTTGGTCACGGCCCCTGCAGTGAGAGCGTCTGTCGCTTCTCTGTCTGCACTGGGATTCGGAGCAGAGACCTGAAATTGCACAGAGGGACTGTATTTCTGGTAGGGATGTGGGTTCTTTCCTTTCCTGTTTGGGCCCAGGAGAGCTCAGCCCATTCTGAGCCTTCGAGAAGTCATTTTGCTCGTCCTCGGAGCAACTTTGATATCTTTACGAGACAGCTCCCCGGGGATTGCTCTGCACGGGGTGTGCTCTGTCTGGGCTGAGCAAGCTCCTCTGTGCAATTGCTCCTCTGTATTGTGTGTGCTGGGAGTTGTGCTTAGGAAGATAGAGGTAGCTTTTACCTCAGAATAAAAAAAATAATTT
>NW_009712244.1:0-16263 GCF_000703405.1 Apaloderma vittatum
TATCAACATTATTCTCACATTAAATCCAAAATACCACTGCACCAGCTACTAGGAAGAGAATTAACACTATCCTATCCAAAACCGAGACACCAGTGCTTCTGAATAGAAAGCTAGTATGCAAAATAGATCCCATTCTAAAAATGTTTTCACATAACTATTATGCTCCTGGTAATTAAAGTGAACATGGATTGTAGCTGCTTTATTAAGCAAGAGATGAATAAAATATTGCTATTGAACTGTTCTGCAATCATTTCCCTTTGCAGTTAGTTTTCATATTATAAATATTTTGCAAAGCTATTAGCTCTGAAAAATAATCATCATTCCCATATTCATCAAGCGTGTGAGTAGTAGTCAAGTATTGAAGTGATCCTGAAACCTGGGCTATTCAATATAATCCAACGGCTTAATGCCACATTATGTGTCCTACTACAAACTTACTTCCAAAGCTACCAAAGGTTATGACCAATTGACAGAGAAAATTGATTTGTTCCCATATTTTAAAAGCTTGATCACAGACATAAAAATCAGTCTAAGCTTAAAATTACAGAATGCAGCACTTTGTAAAAAGTTTGCAAAGCCATGGTTTAATTCAACAAAGCATGAAATCCCACTCTGCATACAGCTTCAAATCTATGGATTCAATTCTGTCCTTTGCAATCATGATGCAGTTGCCTTTGAAGTCCCAGAGAACCTGTGCTTGGATAACTAGAGCTCAGTGTAATCCCAAGTCTGTAACTGTGGTTTGCAACCTGAAAGAATTTTGATCAATGCAACGAGAGCAAACATCTTTTCCTCCCATTTGCTGTGTTTGACTTAATATGATCATTATTCCCTCCTTTCAAACAGTCTTTGTTCAAAAATCTGAGATAATTCAGGACATGAAGAGCAACATTAAGGGAACATATTCCTAAAAGATGAGGCAAAAATTTCCCTAAACTCCCTTTAGTCACAACAGAAAACATAAAACCACTTCCCTCATAACCTGTCTTTCTGCCTACCACAATCCCTGGACGAACAGAAACCACAGTAGTGAGACTTTCTTTACAGCCTTGGGACAGAAAACTCTACTAATGGCTTAGACTTGCATCTGTGCTTGGCCACTGACTGTCAGATATGATGGGGAGCCTTTTGTACAACTGTATTGTTTCAAAACTGGAAATAGCTGTCTATCTGAAGGAATGTGTGCTGCCAGCATATATGTCCCTGACTTAGCTAGAGCATGACTACTCTGAAATGTGTTAACTCTAGATCTCGCACTCATGAGAAGTTGTGTTATAATACATAAATGAAATCTGTGCCTATCCATGTCCTGGATAATGTCTTAAATAATGCATTTAATAACAGCATCTTTCCCATTACAGCGTGCTTTGGCTCTGGCAAGGGCCCCTGCAGCTTGTCTGAATTTCAATTGCATGCTGATTCTGCTGCCAGTATGTCGAAACTTGCTCTCCTTCCTCAGAGGATCAAGTGCGGTAAGATGAAGAAAGAATTTCAAAATTTTTGAAAGACAATAGTCTAAGCAGCCTTGCAAATATACCAAGCAACTTTGTCCAAGTTCCCCAAATATACTGTACTTTGGGGATGTCCTCTTTTAAAAAGTAGATAAGCCTGGAGTTTTGCTATGAGCACGACTGAGATCTATCTGCTAGTGGTGTACCTAGAGCTCTGTTGAGAGGTTTAGCCTTGACTTCAAGCCTCCTTTGAGCCTTCCCTTTTTTTCTTGCCCCCCTGGGCATGGTGCTGCCCTGGGTGCAAAGTCCCTCCTCTGACTGGCAGCAGCCGTAGGTGGTGTTTACATGCATTTGCCTCGTTTGTCACCGCTCTAACACCCATGTACAGCAAGAGATATTAGCCCACGTCTTCTGTTGGTGCATGTTCAGTTCCTGAAGTAAATGTTGCCTTTCACAGGCTTCCAGAATGGGACTTTTTTTCTGCTGCTTCATAAATTACATTCTTTTCTATCTGAGCTGCCTTTCCATCTCAGGATGAAATAGTTCACAGGCCTTTTGACCATTTCTAGCTCCCAAATACAAATATTATATACTGCACTAAAGAACCACCACTAGGAAAAGCACAAGTGAGTCTAAGTGACAACACTGACTGTGCCATACTGCTGAAATCTAGATCTCCAGCTGATAACAGCAGAAATAATGCAGACAATTCATGCCATGGTGCAGTGAAAAAGCAATAGTCTCCTCAAGCTCATAATCTGTCCTTCCAAAGATATAATTAGTCCTCTTTTCTTTCTAACCTCTTTAATATACACATGGTCAACAAAACCAGTTCACAGTTGATTTGCATCTGTGAATCTGGTATGGTATCAATTCTTTCACCCAAATGAGACTGCCTGCAGGGGCAGAAAAAGCAGAGCAAAAGAGGAAAGAATAAAATAGATGCAATGTTTCAAGAGTTCTTCACAGGGAAATACAAGTAATAAGAAAATAATCAGAGGCAACACAGGCTGTACCTCCACCTAGTACGTGCATCCTGGCAATCTGTGTGGCTGAATAAATGAGATATGCCTGCCATGTTAAGCTCCTCAGCTACATCTAGGAGTAAGGCCAGTGCCCTGACCTTTTTAACACATGACACTTAGGAATATAAAGTTGGAACAGCACAGACCAGGCTTTCAGACTTGTGCAATACCCCTTTGTATTCTAGGATGACTCAAAAGCACACAGCTGTACCCCTCGACATGGGTAAAAGTAAAAAGGACAGTAAGTAAAACTGGGATGTTAAAGTTGTTCTTCCCCTCTCCTGAGATAGATCAACTGGTATCTTTCAAAATTCAGAGCTGATTCGCCAGGCTGCAGAATTCAATAATGAACATAAATTTAGTGGAAATTGATGTTGCTATTGGATGAATGAGGCTGGAAAATACTGATAAGCTCTTGATCACACAAGGCCTTCATGAGGTCTGAAACAGATTATATGGGGATCAAACTGAAAGCAAGTTGGGCAGAGGTCTTCTGAGGTCAAAGAAACTAAAGAGGTGAAGACACTTTTGGAGACAGTACTTGAAGGCTAAAAACTGCTTCCAAGGAATCAGAGATGTGTATTCCAGCTGGGACTTTATGCGACTTGCCCTGAATAGCTTGACTTCTCTAACAGGATCCTGAAAACACTGTCACTCTTAGAACCACAGAATCATATAATTGTTTAGGCTGGAAAAAACTTTAAGATCATCAAGTCCAACCGTTAACCTAGCACTGCCAGGTCCGCTGCTAAACTATGCCACTAATCTCCACAACCTACATGTCTTTTAAATACCTCCAGTGACAGTGACTCAACCACGTCCCTGGGGCAGCCTGTTCCAATGCTTGACAACCCTTTCAGTGAAGAAATGTTTCCTAGTATCCAATCTAAACCTCCCCTGCTGCAACTTGAGACCTTATCTTAATGTTCAAGCTACACAGTAAGTCCTTCTGCCTTGGTCGGTGTGATACAGTCTCACTCAGGCTACACCCAGTTTGCAAGTGAGAACCAAGCAGAGAGCTACAGCTCCGTTTCTGCTGCCTGCCTGCAGCTCACTCCCTTGCTAACTGTGCTAGGCTGCATGAGGAAATGAAGGGTTCTGAGGATGAGCAAGGAGGTGAGGGAGATGCATAAAGTAGGACTGTTAGGCTGCCAGAGTTTGTTTAGCTTCAGCTGCATTTTTCAGTAAAACTCTACCTCAGGAAGGAGGTAATTTTGTGTCTTCAGCGAAATGCGCACAGCTCATAGTGCCAGTGGCAGTGTCGGGACTGTGGTGGCCTTAGCGCAGGGGTATAGCTGCTTATGCTTGCTCTGCTCTTGCCTCTACTTAGCTGTGCACTGCAAGCAACACCTGTGAGGATCTCATAAGAAAAATCAGGATTTTAAAGTGTCGCATAAGGTACTGAAAGGGTAGCGACTCTCCCAACAGCAGTGTTATTGGGGTTAATGAGAGGGGACAACTGCTGAATAGGAACGTGCTGGCAGCTCTTGCCTTTTATATCCTGCTACCCAGAAATCATACACTAGAAATTTATTAGTTATTAATTGAAAGAACAGATGTGTTGTCTTTACATGTCCTTTATTGCTGTATTCATCGCTATCATTAATGAGCCTCACTACTGAACGTAGCTACAGCATTTTGTCCTTGCTTGTCCTTCTGCTTCTTAAACAGAAAGATCAAGGCAGACAAGCAGAATTGGCACTTCCTCCCTATGCTATAGTTTTCTCTACAAACTTTTAAATTATGTCTCAAGGTACTTGCTACAGTGAAGGCCAAATTTCTCCTGGATGTTGTTATAGTCTACCAAAGTCATTGCAATAGCCCCAGTTTGTTAGAATTTGTTCTTTAATCACTATGTCACAGCTGGAGAATAACTGAAGGAGAGAACCGTTTCCTGCTCATCTACTTATCTGTACAGTTAATACTCGTGGGATATTTAAAAATGGATTTCTGTGGAAGAGTAAGGCATGTGCTGGTATATCTCCACTAGGTAAAGAACGAATAAGAAATTAAATTGCTCTGGTGTTTCCTCATTCCTTTTGCTGTTCCACTCCTGGATGGCTGGGATAATCAGCTCCGCCCTGTCAGCCAGGAAGATATGTTATCTTACCCTGCCATTCACAAAGTTAATGTCTGGCAAACACTAGGGAGGATATTTTGGTCTCCCTTAATTTGTTATGTGAAACATCTACATGGCTCTTGTGAGAAAATGTTTGCATTGTTTTGCATAGTGTTTTCTTTCCTTTGCCAGTCAGCAAAAGCAACATAATGGTACGATACAGGATAATCTTGCTTTCTACCATGTGGAGACAGTAAATGCTAGCTTTATAGGTGGTGGGAAAATTCCCACTGACTACGGCACAATTTAGATGAGGCCTGTTAGGAACCTGTCATCATTCTTAGTGAAAGTATCGTTCCATTTTTCTTAAGTACCAGCTTCTTCAGTTTGTATTTCTTTCTGTTTCTCTTTGGGTAATTCCAGCAACAAGTTGTGAGTGAATGCCTGGCAAGTACACTCCGCATTTTGGGGAAGGAATAATTTCCTATTATTGACCATAAGTGACTTGCATAATTTGGGTGGGAGCTCCCTGAAATAGTTATACCCAAACTTTACAGTCTTTTTCTACAGTGTGAACTGTGGCAGGATCCTGATGGTAAGTGGCATCTTGAGACTCTACCAAAGCAATCAGCCTGCCATGGCAGGCTGTGATCCCTCCTTCTGTTTATAATGTGTAATTTAGCACAGATAAGTTATATACATTTGTCATACTTGATGTTAAGTTCTTTGTCATTACCAAATATTTTGTTTCAGTGGGACATGTTAAAACATAATTTGTTATTCCTGTATTCTGAGGTATGGGGGGAACCGTTTTTGTTTATATTTAGGTGTTCTAGTTTCTTACTAGCAATGCCACCAATTGTTGTGCTCAAGGCTGTTTTTCTCCCAGCATTTAAATAAGTATGTATAGACATCACAAACACTCTTCGAATACTTCTTTTCTTCAAACCCAAAGTGCTGCTCTACCCGTGTCAGACGACAGCTGGACAGGAACCTCACCTTTCACAAAATGGTGGCGTGGATGATCGCCCTTCATACCGGTTGGTACTCAGATGTTTCTTTGTTCGTTGCTTTCTCATGCGTTCTACACAGGTGGGATTCAAGTTCTTAAGGATATGAACAGAGACTTCATTTCATTAACCTAAAGGAGTCAGCGTGTACCAAGGCCTAAATCAGTTTCCAAATATTATTCTGCAACTGGGAGAGAGCAAAAGATTAATAAGAAAGAATACTTTTCTCTTGGACTGCCAGCACCTTTTATGACACTGCTTAATAAAGGATGTTTAGCAGTGCCCTGAAAGCAAGATACTCTGGCTTTAATTCTCATTTAGGTTTATTTCTTAGCTGGCATGACTGAAACAAATAATAGAAATGATGAAATAAAAGGGCATAGAAAGTTTGCACAGATCATGGAAATGTTTTCATATTTTATCTCTCATTTCCGAACCTAACGGGTTTCTATCTTTTTTTAATCAAATTTGTCACTTCTCAATTCAAGTACCTTACAAATCATATATCCTAGAACAGCCTTCATATTGGTAGATAACTTGAGTTGAGCAGGTTCTCTTTCTGAGCTGTGGCTGAAATCTCACCACTACCTCAAAGTGATGAAGAGTATGAGAATGGCAAATGTCTTATGCTGCAGTTGACAAATAATGTTACCCAAAATCACTGAGTACTTGTCTTGTGCTTAACCCTGGTTATTTCTTTCCTGTCTCTCCTAGCGATTCACACCATTGCACATTTATTCAACGTAGAGTGGAGCGTGCAAGCCCGTGTTGAAGAGAAAGGAACTCTGGCAGCTGTGCTTTCTACCCTTGGTGATAACCCACATGAAAGCTATATAAATTTCTACAGAAATACTATTGGGGTAAGTGACATCAGACCATGAAGAATCATTATTATATTTGTTCAGAGGATTATACAAGACTATATGAGCAGAGTGCTTTTTCTGGTGTGCATGATCTCGGTTTGGGACATCTTGCAGCAAAACCTTGTATAATTCATTCTTCTATATTTATAAGTAATATTGTTGCCGAATTTTTATAGTATTTTAAACTTTTTCACCTGAGGATTTCAAAGTAGTTTTAAAACGTGATATAAAAACAAATACCCTATAAAGCAATCTTCTGACTAAGGTAGACATGGCACACAGAAAGGTACACACAAATCAAGGCAAAAATTTTGAACTTGGGCTGCTTAAGCTCCGGTTAAAAAAAAAAAAAAAGGAACTTCCCCATTTTCCCCATTCCTCACAAGCACCGAGCACCCAGTCTCTGAATGAGTTACAAGACCCACGGCTGAACAACACCACTGAAGAGGAGAGCTTCTGTTTAGCCCTCTGAACGTGGATATACGACTCCAGCTTTTAACAAGAGAGCTGTGCAGATGTGTTCACCTTCCTGAGGCCAATACTGCCAAGCAGCTGCAGAGTAATAAATGATGTTCAGTGTGTCAGTCAGTGGCAAAACCTTTCTCTCTACTTCCATTTGCTTTAGTAATGGTAAATCTGCAGTGCAACAAAATCTGAGTGGGATTTTTGCATTTTTGGCATGCAAACTCATAGAGCATGGCTTAAAGACTTGCAGCAAGGAAAGGATGAGAGTGAGACTGATGGTTCAGCTGGCTCTGCTTTGATGCAGCCCCTTCCTTAGACCAACATGTACAATTATTTCACAGAATCCTGTTGGTGGCCTATATGTGGCTTTCACGTACCTGGCTGGTCTCACTGGCGTTATCATCACGCTGGCTCTCATACTAATCATCACGTCATCCACCAAAACCATCCGAAGGTCATATTTTGAAGTATTTTGGTACACGCATCATCTCTTTGTCATCTTCTTTATTGGCCTTGTCATCCATGGTGCTGGGTGAGTATTCACATTTACCACACAATACATGGTAAATACTGTATCTTAATGTAAAGGCTTCTGCACACATAAGTATAGGGACTTGGGTCACTAAGCATCAGTTATTTTTGATGGTAGTGATGGGCAACACAGGCTGTCACTGATACACGCGACAAGCTATACACGTGCATGAGGCTTTATGAGACTCTGGAATACCTAAGCTCACTGATACTCAACTTCTATTTTAATTGAAAAGCTCTTTGCCACGGTTCCTCTTTCTAACTGTTAATTTATCTCTCTCTCCTAAAAGGAACTGCATCACATACACACATATAAGGAAATCTCAGCACAAAAATGCTACAGACCCCAGGATTTTGTTGGTTAAAGGAGAAGTGTAATAACACAGACTTATCTTTCAGATTTGCATGAACTTTTAATAGCAGCAGCACTTCAGAATATATTTTTAGCTGTTGCAGATCAAATATAGACAAGTATTAAGTTTTTGTAACTTCCAAATCCCAAACATCTGTTTTCCACCATTGGCTAATTCCATACCTTCTTCTGAAACAGCTGAAAAGCCTAGTAAAACAATTTTAATACTCTACAAACATGATTTTAGTACTTAGAAAAATGAACTTCAGTTTCATTTTATAAAACTATAGAACTGATGCATAAAGGAGAAAAAAAGGCTGAAGTATCCAAGCCACATTTCATAGTTCGGAATTGTATTGTCCATTTTAAAGGAAATTCCAAGTGTAATAGAAAGTGTGCTTTAAAAATGTCAAGCAAAAATTACTATTTTACTATTTATTTTCCTATTTTACTATTTTACTATTACTATTACAAAAATACTATTTTACTATTACTTTTACTATTACTCAGTCCAGTAGTGCCAGAAAAAAACAGATAGTAATGAGACTAAAACAGGAAGAACAAAAATAGAAGGCAGATGAGAATCATCACCTGCTTATTTGTCCATTCCAACTTTCAAAATAAGGAGAAGGTTTGAGCAAAACCTGCTGAAGGAAAAGAACAAGTGGTTCGTGTTTCCTGCAGTAAATATTGTATAGTTACTGACAAAATGCCCAAACTTGCCAGTAGTTACTACACAGTGCTATCAAAAAGCAAGCATTGCTGTTTCTAGAGATCAGTGAGGAGAATATACTTCATAGAATTGTTATGATTGAAAAAGACCTTTAAGATCATCAAGTTCAATTGTTACCTAACTCTACCAGGGCCACTTCTAAACCATGTCCCCAAGCACCATGCCTAGAAGGCTTTTAAGTACATCCAATACATTCATAAAAGTTGACTTTTATTAACCTGGATGTTCAGTGTGCTTCCACCAGTTTAATTGCACTGTACTGAAAAGACAGGAGTTTGGGCAGCACTGGCATTGAATGTGGTGATGAGAGAAGTTCAGCTTTCCTTTGGAAGGAGATAAACACTAGAGTATTATCTGTAGAAGGAAGGATGCTTTCTGGCTGTGAACTTGGTGGCCTCACTTAACTGGCCTTAATGGCAAGAATGACATTTTGAGTTTAGAGAAAATACTAATACACTAAAAAAATTGGACAGGCTCGTCACATTCGAGGAAGGCATCTTAGGTGTGCAAAAATGGGTGTTATGGAATAAGTATGTTCTGATAGTCTCCAACTAACATGTAAAAGAGAGACATCGGTGCCAGTTTATCTCAGGAGACGGAAGTCTGGGTATCATACGTGCAAGTATACACATACACATATATATGTGTACACAGAAGAACTGAACCAAAGACAACATACTCAAAAAGGCAGATTTTTACCCATTACAAACTGTTACAGTACTTCTGTAGGAGTGATTTTTTTGTGTGTGTAAGCTATGTGTCACAGACAAATGTCCCAAACTTCCCATCATAGCAGATGTAAACAGCAAAGAGTACAGAGATATAGATCACCCTGCCTTGGAAGGTAAAGTAAAACTTTCAGCCAAGAAAGAACTAATTAGCAGGTTATACTACTGAAAGCTTGATGACAGCACTAGAAGAGCATCTACGCTGAGTAATAAGGGAAAATAAGAATGGCCTTTCTCTTGTACAGGGTACTGGTGTTGCCAAACCTTGAATGCAGCACAGGGCAAAGCAAAAACCCTCAAGGCCACTTTCTCTTAAGCAACGGGTGAAGAGTGGGAGGAAACGGGCTCCGCCTGTTCCCGTAACTGAACTCAGAGAGTGGCCCAGCTGCTGTCACCCGCCCCGTTGTCACTAGTGGGGAAGTAAACTGCAACTGGTGATGTTCCTGCAAATTGCAACTCGTGACGCTCCTGGGACAGTGTCATTCCCCCACTTTGTTTTTCAGGCAGGATGTTAATCAAACCTTTCATGAGGAAGAGGTTCATCTGTAGTATTTATGAGCAGTGCAGTCTTTTAACTTTCACAACTGTGCACAGGCTTTCTAATAATCTTCTGATAAATCTGTCACTTAAAGCCAGGCATACATATGACTTAGATACCATGGTTTTTTTGAAACATCAGAAACATAGTCTAGTTAACAGAAACTGTGCTAGAAAAGCAGAAAGGGAAGTCATGGGAAGAAGATACATAAAACTATATAAAAGATGCATAAAACTGAAGAGCCTGATGGCATCAGACCATTTCTATGGAAAGCCGGCAGATCTTAATCTGAATCTCTCTACTGTGACCCCCATTCCACTTATTACTATAATTTTTGGCACTCACACACCCCTGAGGCTGGCAGAACTCCAGACAGAGGCAGGGAACAGTGAACAAGATCAGAATATATTTTCCCCTCTTGAAAGTGAAACTGTCTTTCAGCACTAGCTCTGCCACTGGAAATACAGCTGAACTAGAGCAGTCAAGCTTCTCTATAATGAAATGAACAACAACAAAAACCCCTAACCAAACACGAAAATGGAGGCCAGATCATCAGCTGACACAAGCTGGTGTAGCTGGCATAGCTGATTTGCATCAGAAGCATCTGTGAGATTCATTCACACCACCTGAACAGCTACTCCACAGCTTTAGAAGGAGAGGAAGGATCAAAGGAAGAATGTATGCTGGAAAGGGCTCTCCAAATTTCTAAGATAAACTGAAATAATTTCTGTACTGATCACTAGGAAATTGATTACCCTGCCCACTCCAGGTTTTCATTTTATTGAATAAAAAAGTAGGATAACTCAGAAAAGAATGAGGCTTTCCTACTGTGATCACATCCTGGAAATGGTAATGGACATACCTCTCAGCTCCTCACCTAATCTTGTAGTTAGCATTTTCCTGCACAAATTTTCCTGCCCATTTTTATGACCTTAATAGCAATTTTATGGATTGATTAGAGCAGTCAAGCTGTATCAAAGCTGTAGCACTGCAGAAGTACACAACCTCACTTAAATAGCTAGTACATAGAGCATAGAGTAGGAATAAGGGACAGATACCTTTATTTTCATTACATTGCTTTAAGGACTTCTGTTTTTTTCCAGACGTATTGTACGGGGGCAGACAGCTGAGAGCCTGGGTGAGCATGATCCAGAGGTTTGCTACAAGAACTTCACTCACTGGGGAAAGGAGGGGGCTTGCCCAATCCCCCAGTTTTCAGGGAATCCGCCTATGGTAAGAACAGTCATCTTGAGCGTAAATCCAATTTAAAATGTTTACTCTTTTCGCTGTAGAAAAGCAGCTCTGTAATCCCCAGCACCCTTCAGTGGCAGCTTTCTTTACATAAAGCAATAGACACAATGGATTGTTAGCAGAAATGGACTGCAGACACACAGACAACCTACTTCCAGCGTGCTGTAGAATGAGTGCAGCTAACAGACAAAGCAATAGAGCAAATCGTATCCAAGAACTGTTTACTGAAAATGTATTTTGTGGCTTTCTAGAATGTGCTATAATCTGTGTAATAAACAGTTTCACTTTATTATTGGACTAATGATCATTACCAGAAAATTAATGCCGCTGAAAATGTGACATTGAAACTTCAGCTTTTATTGACTAACCAGGCTGGTTATTCATTCACATTTCAGACTGATCAGTTAACAGAAACTATATCTTTTCCTGCAGTGATACAGATCTGTGTCAATAATACATTTGGAGTTTTACTCCACATTTCACTTACCTCCCCTAATTTTTAGACAGAGACAAAATCACTCATAGGAAAATACTTTGCTGTAATTCCAGTGGCAACTTAAAAGCCAGCTGCAACTCTCAACAGAAAAATAATTCCCTCTCTGACAAAAAGTAATTTTGAAAGTGTCATATCTCATACGGGTTCCCTACTCTGATTGATAAAGAACCTAGATTATTTGAATTTCACGTCTGCTTATCATTTCCAGGACTCGATTCAATCTAGGTTGCCATCTTCATTATCTATCTCTGACTTCTCATTTTATTCTGCTTACAGACATGGAAGTGGGTAGTAGGCCCCATGTTTTTGTACCTGTGTGAGAGATTGGTGCGATTTTGGAGGTCACAGCAGAAGGTTGTTATCACAAAGGTATGTGTGGATGATATGCTTAATACCAGGTAAAACAGTACCATTTTTTCCAAACAGTGCAGCAAAGCCAGTGGCTCCTACACAGCAATGTTATCAGTGAAAGGAATGTTCTAGCTGCTACCATGATGCTAACCTCTAACATCAAAATGTAGCCTGCCTCTAAAAGAGAGCAAGAGGAGGAAGGCTCCTGTTACTAGCATGCTTTTTGATAATTTAACCAAAATAGCTCTAAGCCATTGCTACACCATATGTCTGGTGTCTGCTTAGTTCCCTGTTGGCAGAAAATTTCTTCCACAGTCCTAAGCTCTGTTATTAATACCATACATTAACATCTAGATTGATTCTCCCTCTTACAAGTCTCTTCTGAAAAATGAAAATAACCTTAGCAGTCAATTTAGTGATGGAAATACTAGCCTTGCTTCTAGAATATTGCTTCTATTTATTCTTGGCTAAAGATAGGCAAAATGCAAATGCTCACTCAGCTATAACGTGAAAACATCAGTTTCCAGTGTTACTATCTATCCAGTCCCCTATCTGTACGATAGCCCTATGATTTTGCCCCTATATATATAGTCAGATCCATTAAGACTGCTCTGTGCCACCATGTAAGGTGCATCTGGAATTAACAACGTGCACAGATAGATCTGGTGATGTGTTGCAAGATGCAACGCCAGTCTGACCTGTCCCTTTTGGAGTGACTGCAAGCATGGTGTGGAAAATATACTTCAACGAAAAATTCACCATCTTCTGCAGTCTTTCATCTGGCTGTCAGGTGCTGTTCCTCACTTCCATTTCTGCTCGGAACAAAGTTTCACCTGCTTTCCTTGTTCTCATAGCAGAGCATGATGTTAGTGATGGATGATGCAGATAGATCCAGTGAACAGTGAAGACAGACTTTCTCTTTTTCCCTTTATTCCCTTGTCCTTCTCACTGTAGGTGGTCATTCATCCCTTCAAGACAATTGAGCTCCAGATGATGAAGAAGGGCTTCAAGATGGAGGTTGGGCAATACATTTTTGTCAAATGTCCAGCGGTGTCTAAACTGGAATGGCATCCGTTTACTCTAACCTCTGCGCCAGAAGAGGATTACTTCAGCATTCATGTCCGTATTGTAGGAGACTGGACAGAGGGCTTGTTCAACGCCTGCGGATGTGATAAGCAAGAATTCCAGGAGGCGTGGAAGTTGCCCAAGTGTGTACAAAGAGTCTCCACAATAAAGTCAACCAACACCCATGACAGTTTAAATTTTGCTCAACCAGTTTGTTGGCACCTGTGACACAATCCTTAACTACTTCCACCATATATGTGGGCCTTACATGGCTCTTAATAATTTCTTCCTATCAACTCCACCTCTTCTTTTGATGAGTAGTATTCAGCCCAAGTATGCATTGTAGCAGACAAATACCTTATCTTTTTATTACTATTTTAAATGGTTCTAATAAATATTTGTTTAATTAATTAAATATTTCCTTGATTAATTATGAGTACTTTCAATTTCAGGATAGCTGTGGATGGCCCCTTTGGAACAGCAAGTGAGGACGTATTCAGCTACGAAACTGTTATGCTTGTTGGAGCTGGAATAGGGGTCACCCCCTTTGCATCTGTGCTCAAATCTGTCTGGTACAAATACTGCCACGATGCAACCAACCTAAAACTCAAGAAGGTACGTGTCCTCTTTCCCAGAGCCCATGTAATTGTTCAAGGGTGAACAGCCCAAATCAAAACAGGCCCAGCGAAGGTTATCTGGTACCAGACATGTGAATCCTGTGAGAAGAGTTCAGCTGCCTCACAAGACTAGCAGGCAGGGAAGGAGGAAGGCCAAAGGCAAAAACGTAATGAAAGAAGAAATAGCTTATGAGCTAAATCACACATGCAAATCCTGACTGTGGCCTTGGGGATTTCCACTAGCAGTGGAAATACAGTTCAATATCTGTGGCAAAGACAAAGTCCAAGGCACTAATACAGCCTGTGCAAATATTGCATTCCTTCTCTAAACACAGAGAGAGCAACTTCATGTCAGTGGAAGAGCATTGCTACCATCCTCCTCTCCCCTCCTGCTCAGGGAAACTCCCTGTACAGAGGTGTGGAGAGGTATTCAGAGAACAGAACTGGTTCTGTTACCTGCTTCAATTTACCTTGCCTTCCAGCAGGCAGGGAGATAGAGTCTACCTCTAAATCAGTAATTTATGTCCTAACAAACTTTTTTACAAGGACACAAGTGAAGAAATGTCATGATCTAAAAATATGGAAGAAAAATAGAAAGATATTTCCTTGTGCTTGCAGTCACTCATTCTGCTTCACAACTTTCCCAGTGTCAAAACTCCTGAATAGCTTCAATACCAGTGTACCCATCTATGGAAGTGGTCAGGGCAATTTCTACAAGAACTCTACAACACTCATTATGTCAGCAGACATAAACACAGAAAGTATAAGTGCCTATATGTCCCCTGATAGCTCACTCTTGTCTCTTCCAGATTTATTTTTACTGGCTTTGCAGGGACACTCATGCCTTTGAATGGTTTGCTGACCTCTTGCAATCTCTGGAGGCTCAAATGCAGGAGAGGAATAACGCAGAGTTTCTCAGCTATAACATCTACCTTACAGGCTGGGATGAATCTCAGGTAATAATGCAATGGAAAATATTGCTTTCATATGCATTGAGGTGGAAGTTAAGCAAGTCTTTTATGTTTTGAGAAATGTTCAAATGGTATTCATCCTGAGCCTCCAGCTGGCTCTCAGAGGTTTTAAATGCAGACAGGTATTATCACAGAATCATAGAACCATGGAATGCATTGGGTTGTAAGGGACCTTTAGAGGTCACCTAGTCTAAACCCCCTGCAGTGAGCAGGGACATCTTTAACTCCATCAAGTTGCTCAGACTCCCATCAAGCCTGACTTAGAATATCTTCTGGGATGGGGCCTCCACCACCTCTCTGGGCAACCTGTGCCAGTGTCTCACCACCCTCATTGTAAAAAATTTCTTCCTTATATCCAGTCTAAATCTACCGTCTTTTAGTTAAAAAACGTTGCTCCCTGTTCTGTCACAACAGGCCTTGCTAAAAAATTACGCCCATCTTTATTATTGGTTCCTTTTGAGTACTGAAAGGCTGCTATAAGGTCTCCTTGGAGCCTTCCCTTCTCCAGGCTGAACAACCCCAACTCTCTCAGCCTGTCCTCGTAGGAGAGGTGCTCCCGGCCTCTGATCATCTTTGTGGCTTCCTCTGGACCTGATCTAACAGGTCCATGTCCTTCTTGTGTCGTCCAGAGATGGACACAGGGTTCCAGGTGAGGTCTCACCAGAGCAGAGGAGCAGAATCATCTCTCTTGACCTGCTGGCCACGCTTCTTTTGATGCAGCCCCAGATGTGATTTGCTTTCTGGGCTGCCACTGAACATTGTTGGCTCATGTCCAGCTTTTCATCCATCAGTACCCTCAAGTCCTTTTCCTCTTCATCATATCATCCCCCAGCCTGTATTGCTATTGAGATACCAATCAGAAGTTACATGGGATCAGCTGATAATGTGGACTGTCTTCCTTTCTGATTTACTGTGGCCGTGCACTCTGGAAAACAGTTCTTCAGCTGACCAGGTCTATTAAGCTTGAATTGTGCTTAGAGCACAATTAACAGCATTTGGGACTGGAGCAGCCAATGCACAAAGCTTGAGCAACGGCAGCATATTTGTTTCAGAACTCTCATGAGTTATCTCTCTGGTCCTATGCATGTAGTTCACTGTGGGTATACAAAGAAGGAGCTCTTCCAGGAGCCACTTGGGAGTGTGTGATTGAGTCAGGAAAGGTGCTCACTCTTATTTGCCGTGATACTTTATTTTACTTGTATCTCGTTGTTGCAAAATTCACCACGTGCCTAAAGTGCTGTAGCTCATCTAGGCAGTCAGGGAGGGCTAGGAGCAAGGTAGGAAATTATCACACATACAGTGGAAAAAACGGGAAGGAAAGAAGTCACATGATTTTTGCTTGGGGAGAAGGTTACTTGTAACTTTTTTTCTCATATAAAAGTGCTACAGAACCCTGGAAGGCCTGAACTTTTGCCCTTAACCACATCTTCTCTTCCTGGCTTTACTTAGCTTAGCAGGTTTAGGTGAAAGTTGCACGTGGAGGGTGGACAAGATGTCCTCATGTGGATCTAATCTTCCAGGACTGGCAGGACTGCATTAAGCTCCAGAGACTTGTATTATTGTACATGAAGGAGAAGTGATGTTTTGTTTTAATTTACAGCTTTGCTTTACAGTTCTTACACTAAACATTTTAAAAGAAATGTAATTAACTGATATGTTCAATGCTTCATAGCTTTAACCCTTGAGATCACTCAGTCTGAGGAAAAGGAAGAGATAAATACCAACAGTCAAGGCTTTATCAATGTTAACTTTCCCTA
>NW_009712244.1:16294-36060 GCF_000703405.1 Apaloderma vittatum
CTATAAGTTCCATATTCTCAGTTTTGAAATGATTCAGGGGGTATTGACATTATTGGGCGGTTTTGACAGGACATAATTCTGCCATATTTTACCCCATCTTTACTCTGTCCTTGTGTTTCATTTCTACAGGCTACTCACTTTGTAGTCCACCATGAAGAAGAGAAAGATGTGATTACAGGCCTTAAACAGAAAACCTTATATGGAAGACCTAACTGGGAAAATGAGTTCAAAACCATTGCTGGCCAGCATCCTGGGTAAACCTGTACAAGTTGATAGTGTCTGTGGACTTCTGCTATTTAAGTGCTGTAGTAGCACAATCTTATTCCTTTGGCTGATAAAGTTTGAGAAACACTTTTTTTTTCCTAAATATCTTTTGTTCTTGCTTCAGCCACGGACATCATTTACGGTCTTGACCAAATTGCTTTAACCTACAATTAAAAAAAAAGTAAATCGTTCCTCTTTGGTGAGGTACTTCACAGTGTTTAATCGCTAGCAGAAGTTTTAGAAAAAACGTACCCCATCATTGCAGCTGAAGTATATAGAAGTATTATGTGATGTCTAAATACTTCCAAAAATACCTTCTACCTCACAAAATTAAACTTGAATATGGATGACTTTTAGCTGAGTATCTAAAGTTAATAGGAAAAAACCCAGAACAGTTCCTTTCAATAATTTGTACCATGATCTCTTTGAAGCTTTATTTCCTTGATTCCAATGAGCTCAACAAACCTGCCTTCCCTGACTTCTGCTGAGCTGAGATATAGCCCACCATTTGTCTTAGAAGCTGAAAAAAGTGCGTTGATAGTTTTAAGGGGTTATAAGTTTTAAGGGATAGACATCTAGTTCTACTCTAGTTTCTCTAATTGAGAAAAATCCTTTCACCTACAGAACGTAAGACTGATTTACATGAATAACATCCAGCTGCTCCATACCTAGTTCTTGACCATATTTTCATTTTCTTAACAGCTCCAGAGTAGGAGTTTTTCTCTGTGGACCTGAGGGCCTGGCTGACACACTCAACAAACAGAGCATCAGCAACTCAGAGGCTGACCCGCGAGGAGTACACTTCATTTTTAACAAGGAAAATTTCTAACCCCAAAGCATGTAGGAGTCATTTAATACAAAGTCTAAAGACTGGATCTCTTGTTCTATTTGTTGCCTGGGAAGGACAGCCCAACTTTTAATCTCAGCTACACTAATGCAAATCCCTTTGTTCCTTGGGAATTATTTTGGCACTGTGGTGAAGTAAAAGAGTCAAGTTTTACCTTAGGGAAGTTTGCAGTGTGCTCCATGAGCTGGTAGTTTAATAGAAATCTATTTTCTTTGTCTGTGTGAGGGTATTTCCCCTCAATTAACTGCATTTATCCTCCTATTATTCATAATGACTGCTGAAGGGTCTAGGCAGCCATATGCATTTGGCAGCCAATTCACACTGATAAAGCTTAATGCTATTAAACAATAAAGCATTCTAGCATAATGCCTGTTATTAGGAGACAGCTTATCCTGGCTGCAGCTAGACTCTGGGATGGGATAAAGGGGACAAGGGGAAGGGGCAGATATTAGGAAAGGGTGACTGGGAAAGATTGTTTCTTACAAGAGGAAATCTGCTTTGCACACCAGCATCTTTCTGGCTTCCAAATACAAGCCTAAATGTCTTGTTCAAGAAGTAATGTAGACAGCTGAAAAGCAGCCGTTCCTCTTTAGGAAAGCAGAGAACTGTAAAGGAACCACCTGGACTTCCAAGAGCTACCCCGTCCCCAGCTGCAGGGAGGATGACGAGGCTGGAGTCAAACCAGGTCCTGCATCCCCATGTGAACCATCGCTCAGCCGCTTTGAACACTCTCAGTTTCACATCTTCAAAATCACCGTGCAGAGATCCAAATCGGTTTTGTGTTTTCAAGACTGCCATTTCCGATTTTCAAGGCTAAAAAAACTTGTTGCTTAATGATTTAATGGGTATTTTCTGAAGCATTCTTAAATGCATACAGTGCTTTGGGCCCTATTGTTCAGTTTTTCCTCTTTGATGCTGAGACAGGTTTGAGAAAATAATGTTCATACAGGCTGTAGCTTTAATAGCTACAAATAAAGTTTCTGATGTGTACAAGACACCCGCACACAGCACAGTACTTCTCTATGTACACTACAGGTAACAGTTTCTTAAAAAGAAAAAAAAGGAACCAAAACTTCTAATACCAACAACAGGGCAAAAAACAAATCAAAACCTGCTCCTACACAGCGTGAGACCTTGCTGACAGGTTCTCACAGTCACAGAAGAAAGTGGTGGTCTCCTTCTGCAATTTCAAACAAGTTTGCATGACCATCTGGTTGCATGTAGTGTGTTTTACACCTCAGCTTGCCAGACAGGATGTGTTCTCTCTTTATATAATTTTTAAATGTTATTCAAGCTTTCCATGCTACTTCAGAAGGACAGCTTACCAGTTCCTGTTTATTAATACCAGTTTCTGGGAAATGCTGGCAACCATCAGGTCTTAGTGGGAAATTTTTTAGTTTTTTCCCTCAGAAGGGACATACTGAGGTCCATATAATTCTGTTTGAAATACACCTATTAAATCAGAATAGAACATAATCAGAATTAAAGGAACTTCTTCTGTGAAATAAAAAATACTGCTACTGAAACAAAATAAGGCTTTCATCCTGTGCAGAGAGCATTCAAATATTTGCCTTTGATTTTAGTGGAAATGTGATCAGGCTTTTATACTGTTAGAAAGTGGGCAAAGAGGAATTACAAAGGGTCGAATGGAGACAGTATACTTATCATTTGAAGAGTCTCAAAGGAGTGTGTTTTAATTCACCCATTAATTTTCCAAACATTGCCACGTTTGTTCTTAAAACTTCAGGGATCTTTCCTTACTCAGCCAGATGTAATGACACTCCCTGACCTCTTGCACACTTGTAGGGATTGTCACCTTGAAATCAGAAAAAATATGTGCTTTTTAATAAATCACTGTATTCCTAAAACATAAAAGCAAATAAACAGGTGAGAGCTTCTCAGTTTCTTTAAAAGGTTTGCTATATTAAATCCTGCTAAAATACTGAGCCATGCATTATCAGTCATGTCGCCAATGTAAAGGTGTGTTAAAATCTGCGATACATGAGTGAAATGGATAGCACTGAGATACACACACATGAAACAAATTGGCTTGAGTCCTCCAGACTCTTGAGCAAAGCACAGGGGGATGTCAGTGGCACAGTTTTAAACAAATGCTGCTAGAGTGGTAAAGGAGTAAAGCCTTTCCTCCAAATGCTTGCCTTGTCTGTAGAAGTTCCCCAAACCAGTTGTTTCGCTGGTGAGCCACCTTCAACACAGAACTTTTCTTAATAAAACATCTTTTGTAAGACTTTAATTAGATATAAAGCCTATGCCCCTGTTAAATTCTTAGACAATTGTGGCTGTGACACCACCACAGCTTCCCAGGCAGGATATACAGTGCTCGTCATTCACACGGAAGAGAAGCCTAGAGTAGCAGGCTACAGGTGAGTGTCAAGGACAATCCACTTTTGTGGCCAAATGCCACTGCTTGCAATCTGACCACTGCTATCAGCTGGGCTGCTCGCTGAAAATTTCCTCCTTCCGTGTGTTTGGGGATTTTCTCTCTTGGGAGCAGGGGTCACTTTCACAATAAACTGATTCTTCTGCTGTCAAATTGCTGACTCCAAAGAGCCTGCCCTGGAAACAAAGGGTGGTCTCTCACCTTTGTTTGAGAAACTGCACATGGCACTCAGCAATTTACATAACGCTAACTGGCACCATGACCCTGCTGCAGTAGCACCCTGGTTCTGAAACCCAGGAACATCTCAAAATTGCTTCTGCAGACAGCAGGGGATGGCAGTGAACGGCTGAAGGCAGGACTTGAGGGAGCTCCATGTTTCATTGGCAAGGGTCGACTGCCATGACAAAACTTTTCCTCTCATCTTTACTAAGCTCCTGATTTGCTGCGTGCCAAAGTAAATGAGCTATCGTGCTTGCTCTGGCAGAGCTCTGCCACTGCCCATGCTCACCAGGGTCTCCAGGCACCCTCCAGAATCATCCCCACTTCCAGGGGGATCCGAACACTGTGAGCAACTCTGCCACTAATACTGTCTTTTAACAGTAACCTTTGGTTCTAGCTCTGCCTCGTCTGCAGAGATGACTCTAAAAGTGGTAAGAACCTCTTAGCACTCCAGTTGCCATCAGCAGAGACAGGAGTGCAGTCTGTGTGACATGGATTGATGTCTGATCTGTCCTCCCATCCAATTTCACAAATTCCCTATTCAAATAAAAGTGCTCTGATGATAGCAGGAAAAGCCAGTTGTTGGATTATTAAAATAACTCTTTCAACTAATGGAAGCAATTAGGAGTTCAACTGAAAGAGATTGAAAGTTGGTCTCACTTATGGACTCAGCCCAGGATGTTTTCCTTCCCTTCCTAGATAATATTTTCTCTGTCTCCCACACGTGGTCATCTGAAATAAGCAATTAATTCATCAGTATCCTTGATCTCCAGTTCACTGTAGCTGGTCTTACAGCTAAAGACCCTGAACCTCTGGAGTGCTGGGCAGCTCTGGTTTCCATTTGCCTCTTCTTGATTTTGGCAACTGGAAGGGGGCTTTAGAGAGAGAATGGCACCTGGCTGTGTTCAGTGAGACCTTGATATATACTGGGTCTTGTCTAGTCCTCTCTCCTTCCCTGGCATATATTTGCAAAGTGTGACCACAGGCAAATAAAATCCAAGTTTTCGTTAAGTTTTATTCTACAATACAAATGCTATCCTGACTGTTCATCATCATCCATGTCCCAGAGGAAAACCACTTTGATTGCAAAACAGGTCTTCCTCTTCTCAGTCTTGTAAGACTTTCTCTGCTGGGTGGGGACTTTCTGCTCTTCAGTCCTCAAAGAGCGAGTTAAACAAAATTAGAAACACAGAAACAAAGAAAAAGCTACCTGTGAAACACAGGGTACTTTTGAACAAAGAAAAAGTAATGTTATGGTCTCATTACAGCACTTTTTCTCAGGATCCTGCTCTATTTTGGAGTATTCTTAGCAAATTAATGTCGACTGACTTAATTTTTTCATCTTTCAATGAGTTCCTTGTAGAATTTATAATCAGATGTAAGCCCTGACACCTCAAACACATATGTACATATGCTCAAAGGAAATTAGGAGAATATATTAAGATGCTAATGGTCGTAAGTGTTGGCAGGATCAAGATCCTCATATCTGACTGTGTACAACAGTGTCTTTTCTACAGGCACAAACCACAGTACTTATTTGTCATGAACAACACCTTCGTTTTCGCATTTCATACAGACCTTGGCAACCTGCTAGTCTCATTTACATTCACCATACACAAAGCAGCCCAGACTAGCAGCAAAATTAATTACAGTAGAGTGGAAAAGTGTTGAGAGACTTGCTGAAAGCTTACAAATGCTTTCCAGCCCCATTCTGCACCTCTGTTAACCCCATTTTCTCCTTTTCCACTTCCTCTTCTGCCTGACTAACTGGTGAATCTCTGCCCATTCAGCTATCACCTGTTTCTCTCCTTCCATCCTCTTCTACCAGCTGCTGCCATCACCCCTTCACTAAGTCACTCCTTTCTGTTCCCAAGCTCTGCAAGATTCTCCAAAAGCTCCAGGTCCTACAATCTTTTTTTGCTAGTTTTGCAGTGCTTATGTCCACTGCAAATGCAGGGAGAGGAATGAAGGCTTTGCTCCCAGCTCCAACCAGTGCAGAGCACGTCTCACGTAACATGATTCAGCTGCCACCTCCTCTGTCACTACAAATAGACCAGGGCTGTAGCCACCTCTGTCCTGTCCAGATATACTATTTTGGTCCCCTTCTACAATATTCTTTCCCCCCGCTTAATGATTTTTGTTCTAAATTCTATGAAGAAGAAAAATTATTAGCTGCTCTGTTCTAGTACTTCGGCACACATGGGTAAAATTATGTACTTTTATCCTGTAAAACACACCTGCATTTCACCCTTCATTTAATTCGTGTTGTTCAGAAATCAGGGAAATGGCCAAAAAACTGCCCCCCAAATAGCCACCCATGTTTCTGAGCATTATTGTAAAAAGAGGGAAGGAAAAGTCAGCCAAGGGGGAGCCAAACCATCTCTCTCCCTTGAAACTGATGCTTTATCATTCTGGAAAAAATTTACAAACCAAAGTGCCCTGCAAATAGACCTTTGGCTGATTTTGGTTTGTACTTGTAGGTCAAATGATGTTAAGACTGTATTTTGCACATTTTCATGCAAATACCATTACCGTGCGTTTTATGACATTCAAGACAAATGGATTGCAGAGACATTTTTGATGAAGTCACCTCTGAAGTCAAGCATAGATTCTTTTTATGCTGGTTTTGTCTTTTTACACTCCCATGAGTTACACTGGACCATGCAAAAGTCCAGTGTATGCACTGCAGCTCTCTAAAGTTTCTCTATGAATGATGAAGTACACTAAGAAAATTCAGGTGGAATTTTCCTGGGTGCAGAAATGGCATTAGGGAAGAACCAGGGCACGGCAATTACCATCATCTCTTTGCAGTTAACAGGTCTAAGTGTGGTTGCCCACATCAGTGTTAACAGCAAGGAAATTTAGCACAGCGAGAGTTCAGTTTCATATCATAGACTCCCCAATAAGAAGAATTTTACCTCATGCAGCCAGGGCATAAGTGAATATATCTGCTGGATGACCCAGGCCTGAGCAAGTTCCCATGAACAACTAACTAAGATAGTTGCTTCTGGGGTTTTATCGCCCTCTCTGCCTTTTTCTTATACTTCCCTTTCATCTGAGAGAACTGTTGTTAACTCAAGCCTGTTTTCAGGTGTTGAATTCACACAAGCCCTCTGAGACCTTAACCTTGCTCAGACAGCAGCAAGGAAATACTCAGCAAAGACTGAGAAACAACTGTGAGAAAGATTTGCTAGAGCCAGTCCCCTCGTAGAGACAGAAAATGAGCCCAGTAGACCATCAGCAGCTGCCTTCTGCCTCAAAATTATGAAAGTTCCTCTCACTTGTTTCCAGGTCATGAAATACTCTCACCGTAATAGTGCTGCAAGTGGTTAAGTAAATATGTGAACCATTGTCTATGGCTGTTGCCTGTCTCGGGCGTACAAATTAAGCACTGAATAACAAAGACCTAATGCTAGAATTCAAAACTAATAATGATAAAAACAGTGCGTATCGGACAGCAACATCAGTTGCAATGAAACACTGCTGACAGAGAACCAACCGATGCTCAGTTATCTGATATTACTTTGTATTCACTTTAAAAGAAACCTCTAAAGATTATAGTCTCTGACACAGTTATTGCTGCGGCTGGAAGTGAGCCCTTTCCCTGTAATTTCACACCCTCCAATGCAGGCAGCAAAGCCCATATTACAAACATAGCCAGGGAATCTCACCTTGAGTTAGCTGGTAATTTAATTAATGCCCCAATGCCTTTATTTGCATTTATCTGTCAGATGTTCAGCTGGTACCAGTGTAACAGCCATTGTAATGAATGAACATCTGGGGACTGCAGATTCACATGCCGTGTGCCCTTACATCATTGCCTGGGGCATACCAGCAGCTTTTCCCCAAGCAACCGCTCCGAATAACAGCCCTCCTCCAGGATAACTATAGTGACATGAGTCTTGACCTGAGCACTGCATTACAAAGACAATACATTAATACATCCAGAGCATTTGCCAGTGCTCCTTGTTGACAGCCTGCAAGAAGACAATACCCTGCTTGAGCCCTTTATGCACTGCAGGAAATTGTATGCCCTAAATCCTTCCAGGATAGTGGGGTGGTTAACTGTAAGTTAGAAGGATACAGGTATCAGTGACAGATTAGAAATAAGGTCCCTGCAGCAATATTTGGGGAGGGGATCTGGAGGCCAGCAGAAAGGGGACAGTAGTAATCAGGGAGGGAGATAACAAGAGCCACTATATGAGTCTTGGCTTGTGAGGCTGGATAGGAAAACCAGCATCCTCCAACAGCTAAAAAACGAATCTGCCTTTCTCAGTCAGTGGGTGATAGACACAGGCAACTCACTTGGGAAAATTTAACAGGTACATTTGATTTATGTAAGCAACAGAAACTAGCCTCCAAACCAAGAAAATTATGAAAGTTCTCATGTTACTTTCAAGTCATTTGCAAAGACTAAACTGTAAACCATTAAAATGGCCACTTCCCCTTTAGAAGTAACAGATGTTTGCTCCTTATTTAGCTGATGTCCACAGCCATTTAATTTGAGTCAATGTACAAATGGAGACCTGTGATGAGTAGTGCTCCTCAGGGACCAGTATTGGGACTGATGCTGTTTTATAGCTTTGTCACCAACACCAACAGTGGGATCAAGGGCACCCTCAGCAAGTTTGCTGACAACACCGAGCTGTGTGGTGTAGATGACACACTGGAAGAAAAGGAAGCCATCCAGAGGCACCTGGATAGGCTGGAGAGGTGGGCCCACACCAACCTCACGAAGTTCAACAAAGCCAAGTGCAAGGTCCTGAGTGAATTCAGAGCAGCCCTGCAGAGAAGGACTTAGGAGTACTGGTTGATGAGGCCCTCAACATGAGCTGACAATGGGCACTGGCAGCCCAAAAAGTAAACCATATCCTGGGCTGCATCAAACGAAGTGAGGCCAGCAGATTGAGAGAGGTGGTTCTGTCTCTCTTCTCTGCTCTTATGAGACCTCACCTGCAGTGCTGTGCCCAGCTCTGGAGCCCGTAACACAAGAAAGACACGGACCTGTTGGAACAAGCCCAGAGGAGGCCACAAAGATGCTCAGAGGCCTGGAACATCTCCCCTCTGAGAACAGGCTGAGAGAGTTGGGGTTGTTCAGCCTGGAGAAGCCTCCGGGGAGACCTTATATTGGCCTTTCAGTACCTGCAGGGGCCTACAGGAAAGCTGAGGAGCGACTGTTGACAAAAGTGTGTAGTGATAGGATGAGGGGCAATGATTTTAAACTACAGCAGATTTAGATTAGACATCAGGAAGAAGTTCTTTACTATGAGGGTGGTGAGACACTGGAGCAGGTTGCCCAGAGAAGCTGTGGGTGTCTGGAATTCTTCAAGGCCAGGCTGGATGGGGCTTTCAGCAACCTTGCCTAGTGGGAGGTATCCCTGCCCATGGCAGGGATGTTGGAACTAGAAGAGCTTCAAGGTCTCTTCCAACTCAAAACATTATATGACTTGTTCAAAGATGCTGGACCTTTCCCTTCTCCCTCTACCAGTAGATGAAAATGCTGTTCACTGCCAGCTAATGAAGACAGCTTCTGCGTTTTTTAACAATACAAGGAAGCTGTATCAGCAGAGAAAATACTGCTGCGGCAAGTTAGCCAGACACTGCCTTATGTGCCAAGTAGGTATTTACTCCTGCCACAGAAAGTGTCAGTGGGAAATGTTGTCCAGGACTGGCCATTGCGTATGTCGTAAATGCCACACAAGCTGCAAAGAGAATCTCAGATTTTGTTTGTCTTGTTCTCCACCCACCTCAAGAATACTCCCTTCTTTTAAAAAAATAATCAAAACTATTTCTTGCTAGTATAACTACCAGCCCTTCTTCTCTTCTGTCTATAATTGAGGAATTATTTTATATGATTGTTGATGCTCCCATTTTCATCGTAGACTTTCTCCTGTCTGATTTCTAACTCAGTGAAGCTTTCAAAATGCTGTGACTGAAGTTTTTAAGCAGGCAGATCCCTAGGCCTCTTGTCATTGCCCTTGACGTGTCAGTCAGCACCACCGTGCTCAGCCACAACCTCCCTCAGAGATCATCTCTATCTCTGTCCTCATCTTGAGAAAACTGCTGGACTCATATTCCTCTCTAGGACCATTGGTTTTGGGGTGGAAAATATTGCTTCTTCATGTAGTTTTCTCTTTGCAGTTAAACTGAACAGTTTTCAGGCAGCAGTTGTGCTCTGCTTTTATGTTTGAGGAACGCCCAGCACAGCGGGGCATTGTTCCAACTTAGTGCTTCTAGGTGATGCAGTAAGAAAAACAGCATTCTACTACTACTACTACTACTACTACTATTATTATGGACAACTAGGATCATCTGCAGTACTGTGTCCAGCTCTGGAGCCCCAGTAGCCAGTGACTACTGTTCGAGCAATTCTTAAGATAGGTTTATTTGTTTAATCTCTTTTCCTGAGATAGGATGAGATAGGAGCTGACGGAATGAACAGATTACTGAAAAAGGGAGAGGTGGAAACCTGAATTTATAAACTCAGCTGCATTTCAGGTTGGTCCTATAAGTAGGAGTTTGCCTCCCAATTAAATCTTCTACTTATATGGAAAACAAAAAATAAATCTGGAGCTTAGTATTCTTTCTCAAGTTTCTGTTTCAGCTGTTGGTGTTTTCCTGCCCCTTCACACTGCCTCTCTACTTTGCTTTTCTCCATTTCAAGTCTGGCTTATAAAAGAGAAAGCATCATGCAAATTTTTATGGGATTGTACAGTCCCTTGACTAGCTCCAGTGGCTGAACGGAGGTTGGCAATATACGATACCAATTCTATTTTTAATTCCCCACATCTGTTCGCTATCAAGAGATGCCATTACTGTTGTGGTCTAATACATGAATGGCAGTCCTGTGCCTCTTCTCAAGAGAAAGTATTTTTAATAATAGCAACACTGAAATTAAAAGTATGTGATACATATAGCCAAGGACGCGTACAAAAAGCTTACTTCTATGAGGCCCGACCGCTAATGCAAAAATAGCCAAAGTCAGAAGATGGGTGGGCAGGCAATCGTTGCACGCACAGCTCACAGCTGCTGCTGCTGCTGTAACTCCCGAATTCCCAGTAGGGAAGTAAGAAGAGCATCTGTGGGGTGTCTGTCGGCTAGCAGTAACAGCTTGCAGCCTCACGTTTCCTGGAGGCTACGACAATATCACAGAAAACATACATTTCAAGAGGAATGGCATAACTGCCCCGCACTGTTTTCTAAGAAAGTTACTGTTATATGCAATTACTAATACTTTTAAGGGGTATTTCCACCTTGGCTGTCGTCCACGTCAGTGACTGCATTTGACTGCTCTCCAGCCAGGGTGAGCTTCAGCCCTCAGCCCAGCCCCATGGTGCCCGGAGGCACGAAGGCCAGGGAGGGCATGTCCAGCCTTCGCTAAAGGCTGGCTTTGCCATGACTGTGTTGCCCAGATGAGTTCCCCATCAGCAGCAGCAGAACGGCACGTTTGGAGAGGTTTGTGTTTGCTTTGTGTGGAGTGGTTCAGGAGGCCCAAAGTGGAAAGCATGTATTTACCAGTTGCGACTCAGATAAAGCCAAAATTTTGTGTGAATACAAAATGAGAACAAGGAAACTGCACAAGTTCGCTTAAGATGTCAAAGCAACAGTAGGAAGAGATGAGCTTGGAGGATCTCAGTGCTGACCACTAAGCCTCAGCTGATCCAGGTCTAAACCTGCAATTAAAATACTCGTTTCCTCCCTTCCGAAGCTCACTTTTGTAGAGTTGTTCCCTACAATGAACCATTCCAGGGACCTATGATGAGTGCAACGACACAGGCAACTATCATTTGTTCACATTAGCAGACCATCTAGCTACAATTGTGGTTACAGCTTGTCTAAGATTGATTTCCTAAGCTGTTCAACTCACACATGAACACTATATAGCTATTACACCATTGACCTGCGAGGTCCTTACATATTTTTGAAGACATTTCAAACACACAAATGACATCACTCAAAACCCTGCAATAGATCCTTGTGTGGTTTGGTCAGACGAGTTTCAACGGTCACTGCAGGAGACCACATAGGAAACAAGTCCCCAGAGTTATTGCCTGAGATTTGGATAAAGTAATGAACTGATGTATGGAGCTATATGTTCTTACACATACGGGCTATACCTTAATGCAAACTCTTCTGCCCAATTAATAAGACCTCACTGTTAACAATAACTCATCCGTCTAACCACAACAACTAAGGAAACACTGTATCAATAGAAAATAGTATTGAAGTGGTGTTATGGGGTTTTATATTCTGCCATTCATAGTTTCATCCTTGAAAATAAACTACTTGCAAAAGCAAGTAACTGTGTTCAGCGTTTGTTTTGACAGTTATATTAAACGCAAGTAGCTGTTTGTACCCATAGAGTATGGGGAAAAAAAGAGATAGGAAAGAAGTTAAATACACTAGAAGATCATGCTGAATGAAAACGCTTTCCCCGGAGTTTTATAATAATCTTTCTGGACTAACAAAACTTTTAACTTGCATCATCAAAACAATCAGTAAGAGGAAGCCTTTGACCAAGTCTTATTTCTAAAACGCACAGACAGCTTCAACGCCTTTCCCAAGTCCTCAATATTGTATACAAGTGAAGGAAAGAGGAATACTTCTCTCGGTTGCTATTTATATTGAACAAGAACACAAGGCAAAAATACAACTAAGGCAAAACTTTATTTTTTTTTTGGTAGAAAGAAAAATGAAGCAGTATTATAATGAAGCAGTCTTAAGCAGCATTTTCTAGGTTTCTTCTGCAGCAGAACCTTCACCAAGCCTCATTAAACTGATAGTCTTAGTGCATCTTTTTTTTTCAAGTAAAGCAAAAATACTAAATGAGATTACAAGTGGCTGTTTGGAATATTTCTTATGGCCATGGCCCCCTAATGCTCCTTAAAGTGGGGATAGCATCCACTGCTATTTTTACTCATCTACTTCTCAAAACTGTATGAATTGTGCCAAACCTTTTTCTAGTTGCTACCCACTTAGTTTTTCAGTTTGCACTACCCAAAATATCAGTGAAACTACTGGATTTTTGTCAAGTGTCAAGTTCCACAAGTCAGCTCTTGAATGCTGGCACCTAGTTCAAAAATTGCTGTCTTAACCCAGATAACATTACGTTATAATACATCTGAAGGTCAGTATAACATACACATACATCTTCACACTACACTTGCCTGTTAGGCAAATGCAATATTACAGTATTAATTTTACTTGCACTTAGGTAAAATACAAACTCTATTTGTCTGCAAAGCAAGAGATTTTGATTTTGGTATTGTGAATTACATGTACACTCATTCCTTCCGTAGTTTCATGCTAACTGTATGTATAGACAATTTAAGCAATGAAATGGGGTTTAGCTTGTTCTTGGTACAGGACACTTGCTACATGCCCCAATAGTCAGTTATCTGAAAACAAAACAAAACAAAACAAGCAAAACTGCCTAACAGTGCTTTAGTATTCATTTGTTAAAATCCAAAACAGCCTTACAGTAGCTGTTAGGTAGTTACTAGTCTCTTCCAAAGACATGCAGTAATAAAGAAAAAAATTGTATCCTTAAGCAGCATCTGACAAAACAATTTAATGTAGCTGCCACTTAGTGGCAGCAATCATTTAGGCATTTTTGGTATTGATACATCTCTTTATCACGTAATTTGTGCATTAATCAACAAAAATGTAGGCCCCAATCCAGCAAATACTTGCATGTGTGCAAATGCTTTTCTTCTACATGGACAATTTCAAAATAAGACTGACTCAACAGATAAACAAAGTTAAGAACTCACATAAATCTTTACAGGAGGGGAATTCTTAGTGCTTAAAACTTAAGTCTATTATTTCATAGGACTAAGATCCAATTCTAGACTTAGAGAACATAAGAAACAGTCCTATAAAGAACAGATATGTTGCTTTAAGATAAATGCTTTCAGAGCTAACAAGAGCCTCTAAAAATGCGTGTGCCTTCTCTCCAAACACTTTAATCCTACTTGGAGTAACGTGGGTCCAGTCTTACTGCCCTAGCTCCTGGCTACTGCATCAGGAATCAGTAAAGTGCTTGCACAGATTCCGCAGTCATGGAATAAAATCAAGTTTAAGTACCTTCAGATTTACAAAATATGAATTAAGGGCTGATGTCTGATCCCTAGCATGCTTCCCTGAATCGATAACAACTATGTTCTTCATTCTGAAGATAAATTAGAATTCTGCTAGGACTAGGTATATTTCACCTTTGTCCCAGTGAAGTCATCCCGTCTGCAGAGGAAAATCTCAACTGGATTTAATTTCAGTGTAAATGTTCATGCTTGACCAAAACACAATGCTCATGCAATTCCACAAGCACCAGCACTGAATGTGACAGTTAGCTTTGTTCAATCAAACATGAGGCACTAGTATTGTCTACAGTATATCCACTTTGAATTGTGTTCATAATTTGTTTCCAAATGCATCATAATCCTGAGAGGTCTTGCTTGCCCTTTAAGATTTCCTTTGATTTGATGTGGTTTGTCCCTCTTAAATAAAGTATCTTTGATATTAGCTTTGATACAAATTCTATTGATCTTTGTGGCATTTTTCTCATTAAATATACATCTGAATATTTAAATTACTAAAACTTTCCTCTTTAGATAGATACATACATATATATTTTATATTTTTTTGCTAGTTTTCAGATAATTAATCTATGAGAACTGGCTTAGACTGTACGCTCTTTGTAGAGAACTTATTTATGCTCCTCATACAAAAACAAATAATGGTTTGAAATATTTAGCCATATGTTTGGACAATTTTTTTTTAAAGGCTTCGGTGTTGCTTGTATTTATCTTCCAGTCAGTTACAGGATAATAGCAACAGCAAACACATTGACAATGCAGTTCATTGTTCGGTTTTCCCATCTCACTGTGCAGGTTCCTAGAAGAGATTATTACAAAATAAAAATAGAATGCCAGTCTTCACTATATTCAGTTTATCCAGAGTAAATTATGTCAAATTAATAATTCAGCTGTGATTTAACGTAAACACTATTACGTCATCTTGGCTATCAATAGACGACATTCCTCAAAACATTTTCCATAATTTGTACATTTTTTACTACTTAACATTAGCCTCGTATGCTTAAGACAGTTTCCTGCATAACACAATTTCAGCATCTTTTTTTAAAAGCTGGACTCTCTTTATCTCTCAGTATCTCTCTTTGATTTGAAAGCTTTTAGCTTTCAAATCCTTGAAAATCTCATACTGATACTGGCAAGATAATCAGGCAAGAAAGCAGAAAGATGATTGGATCAAATACGTTCTAGCGTATTTTAATTTCTGTAAATTTTCTTCTTCTATTGTATCAATATATCGATGCCTTACAAGCCAAGGAAATATGAGATTAAATTGTACTTACTTCTTTACTTAACCTCATTTTATGATTTTTTTTAACCTTAGTTGACTTTCTAATGCCATCTCTATTTTAAAGGTACATCTTGGCGCCCTCTTCTGAAAAGACCTTTCCAAGCCTGTTACAGACATAACATTAACCTTCTTTCCCCATGATACTCTGAACCTGGTAAACATGCATTCAGAATTAATTCAGAAGGGATAAAACCTATCCAAGGCCTGGCTGACAGTTAAGCAACCGGAACATGTACTGTTAGTCAAACTACTTCTATTTTTCATCACGTTCTGTTCTCCTCCAAAGCAACACTGTCTCCTTACAGCAGAGGAGCAGGTTTGTTTAGGGACTACCCATTTGCATTTACTGCAAGCAATGGTTTACTGCCTCTTCAACTCATCTGTGTTACTGAGGAGGATTAAATGTTCTGACTCTTGTTTCAGACTCCCAGTTCCTACTCCTGCTTCTGATGATTTACAAAGCTGCTAACAGAATATTTCTGCTGGGATTGTAAATAAGCATCTAATTCTGGAAGCTACTGCTTCTACAATCACTCTTGAAAACATCCAATCTAAGTGCTACAACTAAGCAATAAGTAACATTTCTTTTACTGCAAATTTTTAATTGGAGTGAGGAAACGTACCATCAGTTGTGGTATCCCAGAAGCACGAGCTTGCCGTGTGAAGACCAGCTCCACTCCTCTGCATCACTGCACAGGTTACTGCAAGATACAGTCATAAAAATCGAGAAATTCATTATTAAAGCAGAAGAGGTGAATCATTCAGCACTTCTGAACTTGAGTCTGCATTATGTTTTTGAAACGGTTGGCAGGCAGCATTCAGCCAAGTCAAAACCTTTTTTAACAAGCCCTGCGCTGCCAGTATTTTCCTCAAGAAGTTGGTATTTATTTCACCATTATTTTTGCTCACATAAAGACGATGACTTTAACAAAATGCTTGCTAATAGGATTATGAGTTTTATCTTTTAAACTACTTAGGTATGGCTTGTGCCACGTGCACCTCAGAAGAGGACTGCAGAAGACGTCCTCGCAGGTACAGCAAAAGTCACACTTGATGAGAGCTGTTTCCCAAAAGCAGTGGTTGACTGCTCTCTGAAGGCACACTCTGGCAACATGAAGCATTTCTAGACTTACCTGCAATGGTCATAAAACCACGGACAATCTAAATCCCAGACTTTCAAAACAGAACAGAGTGTAAACACTTGCTATTGCATCAACGCAAAAGGACCTAAGTAGGTTAAATGTCTACCTAATTTCCACTTTCTTTCCACAGATATGCATAGAAAAATAATGGGACATGACTTAGTATACAGGACTGAAGTCTTTCAAATATCTGTATTTATAGGAAGCTTAATCCTACTGAAAATTATTTCCTGAACTGATACCAGAAAGTTGATACAATTGTTCTGGGGTTGTTTAACAGTCAGGAAAGGCTGTGTAACACGTCATCTTCTGCACTAAGTGTTGCCGCTTAGCCCAGAAACTGTCATGGTTTTAAAACAGGTATTACTAAAAATCTATGTAATGGAAGAGTTCAGCTTCGTTTACAGTTTAAAACTTTCTATGAAATATAGCACTGCATTCAGTTGAACCTTTCAGCAACTTTTTATTGTGACTGTATGTGATACACTAGAACTGCCTGTACTTACCAATGTACTTATATGTCTTTCCAAGTTTTACCAGATGTGTCAGCGACTGTTCTACTATAGCAGCAGTCCACTGGTTGACTTTGTTGTGATTATAATCTGCCTTGCCTAAAACACTTTCTATGCACTAAAATAGAGGGAAAAAAAAGTAGTTAAAGTAAACATACTTTAAAATGCAGAGGTTTTAAAATATTTCGCATAACCTGAGGAATGTTATCTGGCAATTGGATTACTTTAAATCACTTGAGCTCACCAGGTATCAGTTGCTGAACTGGAAGCAAAATAAACCCTCTCAGAAACTTCTTTTCAGTACATATTTACCACAGTATTATATGGAGAAAAATTAAGCTCTGACTGAACATTTCTTGTAGGAAAGACCTTAGGCATATGCTTTAAGTACCAAATTAAGCAAATGGATCTATTTACCAGTGAAGACAATAACACACCCCACTGCTGCTAATGACTGCCGACTCCAGCTTGGCTTTCAGAAGCTACTGTAATGGAAACAGTACTACTCAGATCAATAACAGCAGCTTGGGGTGGCTACTCTTTCAGAGCCTTTGAGCAATACACCAAAATCTTCAGAGCTACAGTGACAATAGTGAAACATCTACCCCAGCTTAAAAGATGAGGACGGTATGAGGGATACACAAGGGTTGTATCCTGCAGCACAAGAAATATGTGAAACCACTTGAAAACTGCATGTTCTCCCACAGGTACAGGTTGGCCAACCCTCGCTTAAACTTAAAATGATTGAACAGAAAGCCTTCTCTCTAACTATAGCTCAAACCGCATTCTCTACTTGTAAGAAATGCAGAATTATGTCCTGGTGGATACTTCTCAAAACACAGAAATTTGGTCAAGAAATGTACACCTGGAAAAGGTAAGTAAAACAAAACCATCTTCTCCTCTGATTAAGTAAGGTGAATCCCACAGCCTAACCAGCCACTAACAGGCTGTGTAAGAGACTTGTGCCCCAGACCTTAAAAAGTCCAAGTAACTGTGATCACAGGGTAAAAGCTGTACAAAAGACACAATGGAAACAAGCATTCACAAAACAGAACAGAGGACAGAAAAAGGACACCAAGACCCCTCAAGGATTTGGGTCCTTTCAGAAATGTATCCAGTGCTAGAGTTCCTCAGCTCTGGTTAAGCTTTCATTCACAGGCAGAAGCTCTTGGCTTCACTCCCAGAGTCTGGAGACTCTGTGATACCGTATTTGGCCTTTCCAGGCAGGGACAGTTACATAAAGGGTTGAATTGTCGTTTATCTGACATCCAAGAGCTTGCTGCTGTGTAATGGAGCAGTTCTAAAAGTGCAGACCTTTCCCTTCCTGACAGGGCAGGTGGAAAAGGACCTGCATAGCCCCTCTGGAAATTCCTTTCTCAAAACTGTATTTCCCTGACAAAAGCTGACAGCCAGGCTCTTTATTAATCACTTTCCAGTTACTAGGTATTTAATTTAGACCAACAGGCTACTCACTTTCAGACTGTTCTTTTTGTGTAGAAACTGTTTTCAAAACCATTGCTAGAATAACGAGTTTACACAGCGCAACCTCCTGCTCAAGCCAAGACTAATTTCCAAGTTTTATCACACTGCTCAAGGACTTGTCAAGTTTTAAAAATCTCTAAGAATGGAGATTTCTCAAACTCTCCCTGCATCCTCTCTAGTGATTAAATACTCTCTAGCTGGATAATATGAAATACCAAAATATAAAAATCTGAGTGACTTTCCCTTGTAACTTGTGACCGCTACCCCTCATCTCTCCACTGTAATGTGAGTTCTGACATTCTTTTCTCTCCTCTACCCTCTCCTCTTTAGGTAGCTGAAGAGAACAATTAGATGAAGCTTAAAGCAGCTGCAAATGAAACTCCATCTGTAATTGATATAATACTCATGTAAGCTTGAATTTATCTGGGATGGTGAATGAAAGTAACTGCTTTCACTGTAGTGCAAGCTTTGAAATATAGCTGATAGATAAAACCTACCTCCTTAACTATGTTGTGGGCCTCATCAGCATTGAAGATCATCTGTAACAAAAATTAACTATTATTATTTTGATTTAAAAGTAAAAAAATCAATCCAGTTTTACTCTGAGTAATACATAATAATCAGACCCTGTGCCTGGTTACTTGCATTATGCAGTCTGTAAGCATAATTTTAAAATCTTACCTTTTTTCCCTGGCACCATACATATATTTCTTAGTATTGTTTTGCCAGTCACATTTGAGCAGGTCCAAAAAGCTCAGGCCTGAAAACAGATTCAATTTACGCTTTCTGTAAAGATTAAATTCTACCACTGTCTGTGCTTGTCGCGTGAATATTCTTCAAGACTAAAAGTTAAACGGCAAATCTCTTCCCCTGGGTCTCAATCCAGGTTTTCACTGGAGGCACGGACTAACTAACCCATGGGACGCATCTTGCTGCCAAACAGCAATGCAAGGTTTCACAGCCCTAGATTCAAAAAGACTGGTTTCCATAGCCAAGTAATTTTCTGAAGCATGGAAAAAAAGCTTACAAGTTTTAATGCCTCCTATTTTCTGCTCATTCCTACTCATCAGCATCTAGCATGGCTTCCAAAGGAAACACAGAACGTGCTGCTGTGACACCTGCCTCTTCATCGCCACGAATTCCAAACGATTGGGCGTGGGCAGAAACCCAGCATGTTTGGTTTTTTTAATGAAAACTGAGAGCTAAACACCCGAAACAAGCCTCTCTGGGGAGGGAAAGGCCCCTCAGCTCTGGCTGGCAGGGACCAGCCTGCAGCACAGACCGGGCCCAGCAACCAACCCCGGCTGGCTGGTTCGGTTTTTGGGTTTGCTTTTTTTTTTTCCCCCGGGGTTGATCCATGAAATTTTAGAACAAAACATGGCTGCAGACTGACAGCACCGCCCCGACACCGCTAACTTTGCCTCGCCGGGAACTTTCAGCTCCCCAGGCCGGCACAGCCCGGTTGCTGCTTTCAGGTTTTCAGTAACACGGTGGCAAACGGGTGCCCCGAGCAGGCG